>NC_066563.1:6613915-6691415 GCF_024679095.1 Eriocheir sinensis
AGCAAAGGAGGCAGTTCAAGGGCAAAAAACAAACAAAAATACCCGCTAGAACACCAACAAAAGGAAGCTAATAATACCACCACCGCCACTGTTATTATGTTTACTTATACTACTTTTACTGCTACTTATGCTATACTTATCTTCCCCACAAAACATAACACTGACTTCTTACGACTAACAACTCCACAAAAGCCATTCCTGCAGTCCTCACAAACCGCCCAGCTAAAAACACAACAAAGCAACACACCACCGAGGCACTGTCAGCACGTCCGGTCATTACACGTAACAAGCACATGACAGTTACGTCGACAAAACATCGATACACTCACAGGTAATGGACTGGTATGGATCGGCACAAATGTCTTCTCAGTATGCCACGGGGCTGCTAGAAGGAACAAAGACTCGCTCCACAGTGTCTTTGCTATCTGACGGTGACAATGATGAACGACCCGATCATTTTGACGTGAAGGGAAGGTTATAATAATTACCCAACGAAGACACTGAAGAGGAACGAGGTAAAAAACTGCCTTCCCCTTAGACCCTTCACTCTGCCTCTAACGACTAAAAAAAGGGGTCAAGGTAAAGCTTAAAAAAATGTCCTGATGAAGATACTGAATAGCAAGGGACAAGGCATTTTTTTTGGTAGTTTCATTCCCTTACTTCGGCACTTAACCCCCCCCCCTCCCCGCCCCCCCCCTCGTTATCAATTTGAAGGGAGAGATAAACTAACAAACAAGGTTATTCCAGATGTTTTTGCTGTTCCCTTCACTTACTGCTTAACGTAGACTTTTTTTTTCTCTCCCTCATATTCCTCTTTTATTTATGTTTATCTTTATTTATCTTTATTTTCATTTATATGTATTTATTTATCTCATGTTTAATTTATTTTTGTATCTATTTATCTACTTATTTTTTTATTTATTTACTTACTTATTTTTTTGGTGTTTGTGTGTGTAAACTTAACCAAAACACTAATTTATTTAACTAGCATATTTTTTTTCCTACATTGCGAGTTTGTGTACAGTAACACGGCGCGTGCGTACATATACATATCACTCACATGCACACGCACATACGCCTATAAATAAATCAGAGCGCTCGAATATGCATGCCGCCCGTCCTCATTTTTAATACGAGGGAGGAATAGAGCAAAAAATATCAGTATGGCGTTGAATATTACTGTTGTTACTTTATATTCGAGGTGTATGAGTAGAGGAGCTTATATGAGAGAAACTGAGCTAGATAGTAATGTTAGATAGTTAGTAGTTGGGTAGTTAGTAGAGGGTAGTGGAAATGGATGAAAACTAAAGGCAGAGTAGAGCAGAGGAGGCAGAATAGGACAAGCCAGTGCAGAACGTCGCTGATCAAAGACTAGGCAGACTTGAGTTACTATAAACGGATGGAAACAGGAATTAATTTGGGGCATGGGGAAACAGAGAAAACAAAGGCAGAAAACGGTAGAATATGGAGGAATAAAGCACAACATATAGAACAGACCATAACAAAACTGTTGGGAACAATTTTGGGCCCTTTTTCCTCTGCCAAAATCGCATACCGTGATAAATACATGAGGAGAGAAACATTAACCTCCTGAAGTGTATATATCGCAAAAGACAAAATATTCAGAACCGCAAAATGTCTGTACAGGGATAGAAATGGGGGGGAGGAGGGTTTGTCTTAAGAGAGCATGCTGTACTGAAAATAAGCTCTTTGTGCGGGCTTATTTTTGCTGGGCTTTTCAGTATTGTGTTCTCCTTTGCTTGCTTTCTATGCCGTAAAATAAAATGCTCGGAGTGGTTAATATCCAAAGGGGAGAATAAGACCGGGGGAGAAAACACATGTCCAGCACTCCCTCACGCTTCAGTCCGCCGTGTGCAGCCTTTCCACGAAGCAGCGCAGCATTCACCTGACGCTTTGCAGCCTTTCCACGGCTTTCCCGGAACTCCTCGCCGCCCAACACCTGCCCGCCGCGCTACAGGCAGGTAAAGGTAAAGGCATCAAAGGGAGGCTGTGTCCACGCGCCGCTCGTTCCCTCATTCCACTTCGAAGGGATACTCACACGTTTTCCTTTACGTGAGCAACGCATCGGGGCCTTGGTCTGTCTACCGTAAACACCACAAGAAGGAAAGGTGGAAAGTATAGAGCAGCGTGGAGGCTCCTCTCCCCGCGTGGCCTTTGCACACTACCAACTTTAACTGAGGTATTGAAAAACTATAACACTTCCTTGGCCCCTTCTCCTGCGCCTGCCACTTATGTCTTTAGACCAGAGCACCTGGCACTCAAAAGGTGTTATTTTTAGTTTACGTCAAAGAAAGCAAGCAAAGGAGAAAACGAAACTATATATGGGGAAACGAATAAATATATGAGGAAAGAAACTTCAACCTCCGGAAGTGTAAATATCGCAATAGACAAAATATTCAGAACCGCAAAATGTCTGTACAGGAAATGCTCGGAGTGGTTAATATCCAAAGGAGAGCATAAGTTCGGAGGAGAAAATACATGTCCAGCACTCCGAAATGAAACTGAAAAGCCTACAAAGATAAGCTCCCACAAAGAGTATAGCAGCAGATGATAAAAAGAAATAGGTATCAGCTTATGTTAGAGGTGCCTGAATACCCTTCCTTTAATAGAGCAAAAGAGCTTAACTTGTAAGGAGGAAATACAGACGAATGAATGTTGCTTCCGAGTCTAACATGTGACAGAAATTAAAAAAATAATGTGCCGAGTAACTCTTGCTGGTGGAAAGATCCCATTACCTCGGGACTCAAGGTAAGCTTAACATCCGGGCTATTAGTTTACCTTCACCAGGTTTCTCCAGCTACCCAATTGCTGACCAGCTCGAAAGGGAAAGTGAATGAACAGCTAGGAGGCTTGAATGTCGAATACTGTGGCTGGGATTGAGCATAGGCCCGCAAATTCGTAGCTATGCATGCTAATCACTACCCCATGGATGCGCTAGACAGCATCGGGATGAGTTTCAAAGGTAATTAAATGACATAAATGCATCAAACATGAACGTTAGAGAGAATCTGAGGCCGTAACGATTTACCAAAGGCACGTTTCTATCAGGTTCAGAGGCGCATGTAAAAATGATAACTATACCATGTAAATGTATTAAGCACGAAATGTCATAAAGGAGTCTGATGAGTTATATCGAATTGCATGTGTCGGATCTATTAGCATTATTAATAGTGAGAAATGTGTTTGAGTAAGCGAGGCGACGAACATGAGGGAAACTTTTTACGCTACAAGATAATTAAATGCAGGTAATTAATGATTCAGAAAGAGATCAAGGTCTTTGCTGGCTACGCTGGTTCTCTTCTGTTCACGTGGGCTACAGGTAAAGGTGAAAAAATCCACACAACCCACACCTGTAATCCACCTCACGCCAATCTAAGTTCACCTTCCTCGGCATCCACCAATCATATGTAACTTAAAATCATATGTAGCTTAAACTGTTACCTCCTTTTTTACCTCTAAGTCTCTCACCTTTACAGTAAATAACCGTAACACAAAAGAACTGATAAAAAGCTATAGCACTAGTCTCCTTTCATCTTTAGTTTTCTTGACACTAATAGCACATTGGAGTTTTTTTGTTATTTTTTTAGATAGAAGGGAAGGTGGAAAGTAGCGGCGGCGTGGAGTCTCCCTGCGCGCCCTAAGTACACTGACAACTTTAAACTGAGGTATTGAAAAACTATAACACTTCCTTGCCCCCTTTCCTGCGCCTGCCACTTAACCCTTCCTCTTCTTCTTCTTCTTCTTCTTCTTCTTCTTCTTCTTCTTCTTCTTCTTCTTCTTCTTCTTCTTCTTCTTCTTCTTCTTCTTCTTCTTCTTCTTCTTCTTCTTCTTCTTCTTCTTCTTCTTCTTCTTCTTCTTCTTCTTCTTCTCCTTTTTCTTTTTTTTCTTCTTATTTTTCCTTTCTTCTTATTCCTCCAACTTATTCTTTTTTTTGTTTTTGTTCTCGTTCTTATTCTTCTTGTTCTTCTTCTTCTTTCTCCAACTTATACTTTTTCCTTTTCTTTTTCTTCTGTTTTTTTCTTCTTCTTCCTTCTATATCTCCTCATTTTCTCATATATCCATTTTTTCTCCTTCATGTCTCTAACTCTTTCTTGTACGCTATTTTTCTATTTTCATTTTCTCTAATATTCACTTTTTCTATTTATCTTCTCTCTCCCTCTATTCAACTAATTTTCCATCTAACTATCTACCTAACTGCCTGCCTACCCACCTATCTATCTATCTACATATCTTCCTATCCATTTTCATTTTCATCTCTATTCACTTTCCTTTTGTTATCTATAATTTTATTGTTTCCATTTTTTTCATGTAATTCCTATGCTCTTTCTGTCGCACCAGCCAATTATACTATTTTTACCACTTTCCTCAATCCATCTCTTCTGTAATGACCTCACTCTCATTTCTTTTTTTGTCTAATGTTTTTAACCTTCTACTTTATTTGTCTTTCCTCGCATCTCTCCTAGTATTCCTTTTTTTTCACAGTTTGCTCCCTCTTTTCTTCATTATTCTCTCTACTTTCGCATGTTCCTTCCTCCTGTTTACATTCTCATCCTAAATCCTTATATTCTTTCTTCGTTTGTTTTGCTTGATGCTTCTCCTCCTTTCCAAACCTACCTCTCTCCCTTCATTCTCCTACGTCTTTCCCTAATGCTCTCCTTTTCCAGCTTCCTCCCTTCCTGCTTTCGCTTCTGTCGCTAATGCTTCTCCGTTCCTTCCCTTTCTCCTTCCTTCGCTTCTCCCAGTAACTCCCAGTCATTCCTTGCTGTTGAATCCCTCGCACAATATCCTTCTCTCGCACGCTTCTCTCTCTTTACTATTACTCCTTGTCCACCTCCTTTCTTCCTCTGCGTCGTCACTGAAGTTCCTCATTCATCACCTAGTTATTGTTTTCCATTCGCATCCTTCACCATTATCTCTCCTCACTGTCCCTCCTCCTCCTACTCCTTCCATCACATTTCACGCAACCGCCATTTTTAGGACATCTGTTTATTACTTTCCTTTCGCATCCTTCGCTACTCTCCTGATCTTTATCCTTCTCATTCCTCACTGTCCTTCCTCCTCCTTCTCCTATTTCTCCACATCCTTCGTTACTGGTTCTCTTTTTACCCCATTGATTCCTTTTCCCATCTCTTGCCTCTCCTATCCTTTGCAAATGCCTTTCAGTTCTACCCTTCTCATTCTGCATTGCCCCTCCTTCTCCAAGTCCTCCTTCCCTCACAAATTCGTTACTCTTTATCTGTTACTTATCTTTTCCTTTCTTCTCCAGTGCCCTTCATTCCTACCATTCTCATTCCTCACTGCCCCTCCTCCTCCTCCTCATCATCATCCTTATTCCTTCGTATCCTTCGATAACCGTTCTCCTTTCCACCCTTCCCCGTCTTCCGCGTTACCGCATCACCCCAGAGAGCCTCCAGACGGACCAAGCTGACGCACAACATTATCCGCAGCGAAGCATTCTGAGCTAAGTGTGATAACCCTCCGCTCCTGAGCCGGATAAGCTGGGAGACACTTTACCGCGGAGAGAGAGAGAGAGAGAGAGAGAGAGAGAGAGAGAGAGAGAGAGAGAGAGAGATGTATAATTTGATGAGTTCTCCAGCCAGAATACGATAGCCTGCCTGTCTTCCTGTCTTGCGAAGTTAAAAAAAAGTACATTCCCACAGCACTTTTCTACCTCTCTCTCCTCCCAGCCACGTTCCCTCCTCCTTCCCTCCTTCTCACCACCACCTTCTGCTTCTTTCCTCATTCTTTCTTACTTCCATTTTCCAATTCTTCAATTTTTCCTTTCACTTGTTTCCTCATTCTCAATTACATTCATTTTCCACTCTTGCATCTTCCCTATTTTTTTATACTATCTCCCCCTCTCTCTATTTTCTATTTAGTTTTCATTTTTTTCTTATATTCATTTTCTTATCCTTCCTCTCGCTCTCTATTCCCACAGCACTTATCTACCTCTCTCGCCTCACTCCCTCCATCTCCTGCCTCTCTTCCTTAAGCTGCTGTCTCGCCCTCAGCCATCACTCTAATGAGCCATAAGTCAGTTAGTGCTGATTAAAACTGAACACGATACCACTAACTTAATTTTGCTAAGTGGGACATAACAAGCCTGTCTGCGTAGGTGTGTGTGAGAGTGGGGGGCAGTGAGAGGATGGGGGGGAGTGGTGGATGTGTTTGTGTGTGCGCTGGGAGGGGAGGATTAGGTAAGTGGGTTTTTTTTTGGGGGGGGAAGTGTGTGTGTGTGTGTGTGTGTGTGTGTGTGTGTGTGTGTGTGTGTGTGTGTGTTTTGAGGTATTAGGCGACAAATCGATGACGTCACAAGTACTGCAAGAAGAAAAAAAAAACATGCAAAATACTGTTTACATAAAAAAAAAAACAAGATAAAAAGACTTAATATTCGATTCTGGCAAGAGTTTAAGTCATAGGAAGGAGAAAAAAAAGAGTTGAAAGATCCAGTGTGTGCGTGTGCGTGTGTGTGTGTGTGTGTGTGTGTGTGTGTGTGTGTGTGTGTGTGTGTGTGTGTGTGTGTGTGTGTGTGTGTAGGCGTGTCCTGCGTAATACTACAGACATGCAAGGTTTACGTTACTATGAAAAAAAAAAAAACACTATTAACCTTACACCACCAACACCCACCACCACCTTCCTTTTAAGCTAATTCAAACACGCTGGGAGGTGGCCTGATGGAATTTAGGTGTATATACTCCGCCTGTTTACCTCCCCATTACCTTGTTGCACTTAGTAAATTACCTGAAAATTCCATCCCATTAACCCGTATAATATGAGGCATTTGTGACCTATCAAGTGTCCAATTAAAAATATATGAATAAATTAATTAGTCATTTAGAAGATGGGAAAATGCATTATATGAGGGTTATTTTCTGTTATTGAGAGAGAGAGAGAGAGAGACGATAATGAAGTGTTTAAGCAAGTCTTAGTAAGTTTATCTACAAAGTTTGGGGGTTAATAAGCCTCGTGTGTTGGTAAGATACTGGGGTACTGTGTGTGTGTGTGTGTGTGTGTGTGTGTGTGTGTGTGTGTGTGTGTGTGTGTGTGTGTGTGTGTGTGTGTAAAATCTGGGTAACGTCGCCCAGCTTTTATAATCTAATAGTCACGCACCAAAAATGGAAAAAGCCGAAAAGAAAATCTATATAAATGCAATTACAGCCTTCCCCTTTTTTTGCTCTGAATTTTTTTTTTCCTGACGCGAATTTCACATTTATGCAGACGTGAAAAAGAGATTCTCAGAGGTTTAATATATGAAATCGATAAAAATAAATAATAAAACTGCAATGATATTAATATTACAAAAATAATCTTACTACTTTACTTTTGACACACTACTTAAATACTTAGATCTTCCTTAATGATAGTAGTAGTAGTAATAGTAGTAGTAGTAGTAGTAGTAGTAGTAGTAGTAGTAAATAATAATAATAATAATAATAATAATAATAATAATAATAATAATAATAATAATAATAATAATAATAATAATAATAATAATAATAATAATAATAATAATAATAATAATAATAATAATAATAATAATAATAATAATAATAATAATAAATTCCAGTAACTATTTCAAATACAGCAATACTTTCTTAATGGGAGAAAAAAAGGAAAATTAAGAAAAATAATAATAATAATAAGATTATTGTGAAGAAGATGAAGAGAAAGAAAAAGACGAAGAAAGAAGAATAAGCAGAAGACGAATATGAAGAAGCAGAAGACGGGGAAGAGTAATACAGCCAGACGACTCATGTTCCTTGCCCGATTAATTTAAGACGGCAAGGCTGGGAACACGACGAGCCCGAGTGTGGCAATCCAAACTCAGTCTTCCTTACAGATAAATCAAGAGAGAAAACGAGTCACCTAATGAAAGGAAGGGGAAGCTGAGATAGATGGCGCAATAAGATTATACGTTCGTCTCTCTCTCGGTGTGTGTGTGTGTGTGTGTGTGTGTGTGTGTGTGTGTGTGTGTGTGTGTGTGTGTGTTTCAAGGCTTAAAATTTATATGAAGTGAATGAAAAAAACGGTGGAATATTAAGAAAAAAATATTGGAATGTGAGGGAAGTAAGATGAGAGAAGGAAGGAAAGAGAAAGGGAAAATAGAAGGGAAAGCAGGAACATGAAGATGAAGCAAGAGGTAAAAGAAGAAAAAAAAACGAAAAAAGAAGGAAAAAAGGAAAGGTTGTAAAGAAAAAGAAAAGTTTAGAGAATAATGGGAAATAAAGAAAAAAAGTATATAGGAGAGAAGAAAGAGTGAAGCAAAGTTGTTGAGAGGAAAAAGAAAAATCAATATAATAGAGAAGTAAAGAAAAAAGATGAAAAATGTTGTAAGTGAAAAATGGAAAGAAATAAGTGATAAAATAAAAGATGAGAGAGAGAGAGAGAGAGTCATCACCGTCGTCTTCTGGCTAGATATTTACAGCTTCCAATTAGCGAGAGACTCAGTGATGTCCCGTGCGAGGCGAGAGATATACAGCCGATGCGCTGCCCGTTTATCTTGTTGATTGGAAGTGGATAACAATGAAAAAATAAATAATAAAAAAAGGAACAGGAAAAAAACGATATGTGCTTACGAGTCGGCATCTGTTCATGATTATTAAAGGAGTTTCGAGTGACAACGCGTTCTGACATGTTAGTTCACTCTTACTCTATTGTATTTTGTCTTTTCTATACTATTTTTCATTTTCTCATTTACTCCCGTCTCTTGTTTTGTCCCATGTCTCCTTCTCTTTTTGTTCCTTTTGTTTACTTTCACCCTTCTCCTCCCATTTCTTCTCCTCCATCCTTTTCTTTTTTTTCCTTTTTTCTTCTTCTTCCTCTTCTTCTTCTTTTAAGTCTTCTTCTTTTTCTTTTTCCATTTTTTTCTTCTTCTTTTTCGTTTACTTCTTCTTCTTCTTCTTCTTCTTCTTCTTCTTCTTTTCCTCCTACTCTTACTCCTACTTCTCCTCCTCCTCCTCCTCCTCCTCCTCCTCCTCCTCCTCCTGAGTGTCCCATACGTCCTGTTTACAAATTTAAGTTTCTCTTGTTTTGAAGGTAAGTTAATAATGTGTCATATCCGCTCCTTGTTTATAATACTCTCTCTCTCTCTCTCTCTCTCTCTCTCTCTCTCTCTCTCTCTCTCTCCTTGGTAATCATCATGAATTTAGGCTCGTATTAAACATTATCATGAGACTTTCTGTTTACGACCATCAGCCGCTAAATGACAGACAGTTATCGTGCAGAGGAGAAAGACGTGACAACGGTATTAAGAAAACGAAATTTAAGACGCAAAAAAAGTGTTTATACAACCCAAAATCTGTCAGACCATCAAATGGTTTCTCGTAATTAATGATATCTCAGGTAATTAGTGGCATTTCTCGTGGCGCATATATACAAAAAAATTAAGAATAATTAATGAAAGAGAAGATAATAAAGAGCACCATGAAATAGGGAAGAAAAGTACATACAGAAAAGGAAAACTTACAAAAAGATAAAAAAAAAAAATAATATTGAGTATGAGAAACTAAGAAGTGGAAGGGAATAGGGGATAGAGGATGACAATATTATTAAGATGTATTTATGTTTGTGTCTGGGATGATGGTAATATAGTGAACTGTTTACGACTCTTGGTTTTTGCTGTTGTTGTTGTTTGTTTGTTTGTGGTCGGGGAAGTCCGATAACACAACGTTCGGGTTTTCCAGATGTTTTATCGCAGACAGAAAGTTTATTTTACCCCAATTGCCATCACCCCTTTCGTGTTTTCTCTTCAGACACACTTAACAAACTACACTGCTACCAAATACAAAAAGTCATTTCATTTCTTTACAACTATTTTTGAGAGTAATGATGGTGACGATTGACTGATTGGTCGGTTGTTGGATTTTTTAAACTTATATGATGACAATTTTCTGTGTTACATTTTATGGTTGAGGTGATGACCGACTTATTGGCTGTTCTTTTTAATATTTGACAAATTATACGCAAGCAATTAATTTCTTCGAAGATAACACGCGATAGAATGCATAGATACGTGTTTCAATTGTCCATCAGTTCATTAAAAACATCATCACCATCATCAGTCTCTATCAAAATTATTACGTTTTTCTCTTTTCTCAAATAACGCTAGTTTTGAAGTTTGATATAGCTCTTCCGTAGACTTCCTGACCTCAACACACCATCTACTCAACGGCTTCCCCTTGCGTGTGGACAAAAGGCTTAATACGCGAACCACTTACATATAGCCTACTCTAACGCAGGGTCACTGATAAACTTTTTCGTATATAGAGAGGGGTTTACATGTTTTGTTGAGTCTACTACGAGCGTCTACATTTTCTCCCTGCGAGTGTAAGAGGAAGAAGAGATCGATGGAGGGAAGGGCTCACTGCTGTATTTCCGTCCTCCACGTCGCTTCTCCTAACACTTCCACACCACGTTTAGCGACAATAAGATACGAAAGAAAAATAATCTAAAGTGTTTATCTTGTATCCTGAAAGGTGAGCGTACCATAATTTATTTAAGACGTGCGGTTTTCTTTCTGAATCATGTATTTTAGAGGTCAATAGCTCCACTTTTTTTCCACTAAACACACGAGAAATCCAGACCAGGAAAGGGTTTCGCCGGCACCGGGGATCGAACTCGCGATCGGTGAGATGGGAAAGCAACTCCTTAACCAGTCGGCCAAAGAGATGCCCCCTAGCAGTGTGAGTTACGGGAGGCTAACCCATCAGGCGCCTCCTTCCTATTTCCCTTTCGTTGATTCTCCTAATTATGTCATCCTCATAATAACATAGCCTCCCGCTTTTCCTTCCTCAAATTACTCTACGCGACTTCTCCTTCTTCTATCACTCTTCTTTCCTCTTCTCCTTCCCTCATTTCCTCGTCCTCAAAAAAAAAAGAAGGAAGACATGTTTATCAAGTATTATCCTCTCATCTCTCCCTTCATTCCTTTATTAAGCCCTCTCCGTCTTTCCTCTTTTCCTTTACTTCCCGGCTTCCTTTCCTCTTTCCTTTCCTCATTCCCTCACTTTCTCATCCTCAACACTGATAGAAATAACAAGGAAGACATGCATACACATTATCATTCTCCCTTCTTTTACTTCTCCTCTCTTTTCGTTAACCTCCTTCTATCTCATTCTATCATTTTTCCATCATCATTCACTCGCCAAAACCCTTCACCGCTGACTAACTAACAAAAAAGGTTCGAATTCCAAACCATTTCAAAGCCACGAGTCTCTTTGGAAGTGCACAAGTTGATTAGAGGATTCAGGAGTTTTCATTCACTCATAATTTCTTTTCAGCGTCAGTAAAATTATGTTCCGCTTGTTCGGGCCGCGGCTCGGAGCTCCGGTTCAGCTTCAGAGGCTTGTGATTATGAAGCTTTTTTGAGGGGAAGCATCTTTACCAGTATTCGTTATCATGATTGCTGTTTAATTACCGTGTGTAGGGGTTTGGAGCTAGATTTAGTATTTGTGTATTTTTTTTATATAATACGCTATATCCATCTATCACAGTCTATTAACGGTTGTATCTATGTCTAACTTCATCTATTAGTCTTTCCATCTATTTGCTTCAACTTCAAATTGCCTTTCATAACTTTTTTCATAATTTGCCTCCACCGTATTTGCGTTTTTATTTATTAACGTGTGAGTCTAATGATTTATTTAGAATATAGATATATCATTATTGGTTCATTAGTCAAGTAATATCTATTGATCTCTTCATCTGTTTGTCTATATATCTAACTACCTGTCATCGGAGTGAACAATTCTGATATTCCACAGTAAAAGGGGAACGGAAATCAATCTATAAAAGCCGCAAGTAAATGCATTGTTCAAGTACTGACCTTCACCACGCTTATAATTACGGATAAATACGTAGGTCTATTTATTTATCAATCATTTATCTCTCAAAGGTTCACGTTGATAAATTTACCTGTTCTGCACTTTATATTTACCAAAAGATGTGACATATGGGCGTATTACAGGTTTCAGGTCCCTACAAAGGTCGGTTTAGGGGCCGTAAAAGATGTGACGTATGGGCGTATTACAAGTTTCAGGTCCCTACAAAGGTCGGTTTAGGGGCAGTAAAAGATGTGACATATGACCGTATTACAAGTTTCAGGTCCCTACAAAGGTCGGTTTAGGGGCCGTAAAAGATGTGACATATTGCCGTATTACAAGTTTCAGGTCCCTACAAAGGTCGGTTTAGGGGCCGTAAAAGATGTGACATATTGCCGTATTACAAGTTTCAGGTCCCTACAAAGGTCGGTTTAGGGGCCGTACTACGAGTCCTATCCGAGAAATTTCGGGTCCCTGCGGAGTTCGGGATGAATAAATCTGTAGGGACCCGAAACTTCTCGGATTCGACTTGTAATACGACCCATAATTCGAACGCAACCTGGTGAGACAATTAAGTAGCGCACATTAACAAACATTTCGGGGTAACAGACACATACTTGATAAGGCTTTCGCAGAGATAGCGGGCATTACCATGGATAGCTTCTAGAGAATACTGATAGTTTAACAAGGCTTCTGCACTATAAATATGACAAACACACATGAGATCCTGGCTAACCTTCTTTGTGGCCTATGGAAAGATTTCGTCACCCTCAAAAAATAATCGCCTAAGTCATTTTTTAGCGATTTTCATTTTTTCTCTACATCAATTTCTTAACATGTGACTGCCATTTTTGTATAGTTGCCTTTGTCATTCAGGGTTTGAGTGTTCTAGAATTGGCCTTTTCGTTTCTGCCTAAATCTTAAGCCAAATGAGATAATGATAGTTCTTTTATGATTTGCTGAAAAGTAGAAAATAATGACTTTGATTTGTTTACGTAGGTGACGATTTGTTGTGAGAGCCGAAAGCGCGTGAGAATGGGAGCTTAAGCGCCACTTCAAATAAACAGCGACAGCAAAACAAACAACCCTCTACATCACTACCCGAGACAGTGTACCAGCGTTGCCAGATTATCGTATTCACCACATGGTATTTATCATTTTTAAGCCTCAAACTCTCGTACCTACACAAATAACGAAAGAACATTAAAGTTAGCGTTCAAACTGTTATTTATTGATGCTTGTTTGTTTATTTTTGCTATAGATATCAGCCAAAAACTACGATAATTTGGCAACGCTGCAGTGTACTCATACCGGTTACGAGACACTTCGGGTACGAGTCCTAAGAAATACCATAACTGTTTCTTCAGGCGTAGTGGAAAAACAACCTGAAGACATTTTTCCAGTCAACGATTTAGCAAAGTCGAAAGTAAATTGCATCTACATACTGGAAATTCTTCAAATCCACTTATTGCCATGTTTTCTTATTCTCTCTCTCTCTCTCTCTCTCTCTCTCTCTCTCTCTCTCTCTCTCTCTCTCTCTCTCTCTCTCTCTCTCTCTCTCTCTCTCTCTCTCTCTCTCTCTCTCTCTCTCTCTCTGTGTGTGTGTGTGTGTGTGTGTGTGTGTGTGTATCCTCGTCCTTTGGTACATTCCTTCACTTTGTAACCTTGATGTATATAATTAATGAAAATCTCGTCTCACGCCACATGAACATTAAAGAGACGCCAAACACACACACACACACACACACACACACACACACACACACACACACACACACACAAGGTCACTAAATACATGAGCCTCAGGTGTGGCTTTTAGCTCTACTTCACAGGTGTTCCAATCAACCTGGAAACCTGTCAAAAACCAACCATTCACCACCGCCCGTGCCTTGGTAGATATTAGTACTTGATGATGAACTTAAACATATAGATAGATAGACAGACTGATAAAGGTAGATGGATGGAGATATACAAATAATTTAATAGATACAGATAGATAGATAAAGATTTTTTTTTTAAATAATGAGTGAATTGAATAAGTAAAGGATAAGAAAAAGATTAAGTTGGCTTTCCACCGCTAAAATAAAAGATTTAATACAGAGAAAAAAAGTACTGAAAAAGTTAGTTTTATGACAATAAAAAACTAAAACGTAAATAGTTTGGTAAGCAATACATGAAAGATATTATACTCGAGATGTCAACATGAGACCATGAACCCTAAAAATATAAACATACAAATAATCCAACAAATTTACGTCCTTAAACATTTCTTCACCCGCTCCTCATTTAACTTTCAGCAAACGCAACGCAAACTTTGGAATATCACGTGAAATATTCAGAACCAAATTACGTTGCCTCCATATCTTATCAATGAAAGCAATCTTCACAACCAGAGCTCCATTTAAAAGTGTGTGTGTGTGTGTGTGTGTGTGTGTGTGTGTGTGTGTGTGTGTGTGTGTGTGTGTGTGTGTGTGTGTGTCATGCAGTATTTTCATCCCCACCAGTAAGATTAATGAGTGAGAGAATCAATCATGCAAGTGGTATTTAATTGTGTGTTGGTCAGATGTGAAGGTCAGGTATTTCCGTCAGGTGTGTTGATCAGTGTGTGTCAGTCAGGTGTTCTCAGTCAGGCGTGTGTCCATTAGTTTGCTTCGTCCAGTGTGTGTTGCTCTATGTTTCGTTCTGTGTGTCTGTGTGTCGTTCTATGTGTGTTGTTCTGTGTGTGTTGTTATTTGTGTGTTGTCACGTGTGTGTGTCATTATCTGTGTCGTTCTGGGTGTCGTTCTGTGTGTGGCGTTGTGTGTGTGTGTGTGTCGTTCAGTATGTGTCGTTCAGTATGTGTCGTTCAGCTGTGTCAGTGTGTTACGCCCTTGACCTTCACACCCCTTATTTTTTTTTTAGGCCTCACAAACTTTCACGCGAATCAGCGAAACAAACAAACTACGCCGCAACCTTTTCTCTTTCAATCAGCGCTGAATTCAAGTAAACAGTCAATGGAAGAGTAAATCCTTTTTTTCTGTATCTGCCCAAAGCACAAAAAAAATTATTCTAAGCTGACATACGACATGGTTAATTTTTTTTGCATTATTTGACAGGTTTTCTTTTTTTCATTTTTTCTTTTGCTTTAGGTTTAGAGCATTCGTGTGAGTGATTATGAGAAGCATTAAAACATATAGAGCATAATGAATATAATTTATAATATTTAATTTGATCGTTATTATCCGTAGAGAAACTTTATATAATTTCCTGATTCATTAAAAATAACACAAAACAATAATCACGCCTCTTAATTTAATACCTTCTCACTCTTTCTTCTCACAGATATTTGTTATTCCTAAAATGACTATAAAAAAGGAATTCCAAACATATTTCAGCACAGATTTAATCCCCAGCGATGAAATATTACAACTGAATACAGGAGTTCACATTTTGCAGCCATTCACATAATTTACATCTAGCCGAGCAAAATATCATAAATAAACTCATAACAACTAATATTGCATAATGAAAACAATATACTTCTGACTTTTCTGTTCCCTTTTCCACTTAACATTTTTATGCTCTTTCACGTTCATAAGCTTTTATTTCTTTCCATTTCTTTCGCTCGCAGATAAGACGCAACAAAACCATCAGGACCTCTGCGAGCGCCTCTTTCCCCGTTATCTCTAAGGTAAGTACGCGGACCCTCGCCACAAAAGAGAAAAATGTCAAGGAAGTTTATTTTACACCACCGCGGGAAGAGTCCTGGACCGCTTGTGTGCTACGCCAGGAAGGGGAATCGAATCATCCATATTAAGTGCACCTGGATGGCTTCATGTTAAATAAGAGAACTCCTATGTACAGTAATATTTCTTAGCCTTGAAAACTATAAGAAAATGTACAGTAATTGTAATTTTTTAAGGCTACACTCTTTTTTAACAGTAATAGATACATATTAAAGTGTACCTGGATGGTCTCATGTACATATAATAAAAGAACTCCTATGCATAATAATGTTTTAGTTTTTAATATTACAAAGAAAATGTACAGGAATCGTTATGTTTGATCTTACTTATCTTACAGTAATAGATACAGATTTAAGTGTACTTGGATGGTTTCATGTACATAGAGTAAGAGTAGTCCTATGCACACCAATATTCTAAGCCTTGAAAACTATAGGAAAATGTACAAGAATCATCGTCTTAAGGTTAAATTCTCTCTAAACGGTAACATAAAGCTCAAAGGTTACTCGTATAAAAAAATATACCCTTTTTATCCACATAATATAAAGACAAAAAAACAGGGAACGCCATAAACAAGAAATACCAAACGTAGCTCCAGTTTTTAGTAGCAGGCATTTATAAAAGACATCGTCCCCTAACAGCCCCATCTGGCGGTTGAGTTTCCTCGTTTCTGCCGGGGACACATTCGTAGCCTGCTCCATTACTTTAAAAAAGTTTCGGCGTCTCCAGTTCCCCGCGGCCAGGTCATCGGGTAGACTCAGGGGCTTGGGGGCAGTAAAGGGAAACTAACGAGCAAACTTGGACCCTGCCACACCTCACCTGGCGGCCTGGGCTCAGGTAAAAGGAGTAGGGTAAAGAGCGGCTGATTACTCTCTCTTTCTCTCTCCACCTCTCTTCTCCTTCCAGCCTTCCTCTACCTTTTCTTTTTGCCCTTCTCTACCCGTGCGAAGTTAGGGCATAAATTTTCTAACAAGTAGTCGATGGTAAATGCGATGTCCTGATTATTAGTGTAGAGTGTCCTAATTATCCTGTTTTCATCTTCTTATCATTCTGTTATCATTTTATCATCTTTTAATGTTGTGCTGTGCCCTTATCACCTTGCTTTCTTCTTATCATCGTGTTATCATTTTGCCATCTTGTTTTCATCTTGTGCGATGCCCCTTTCATTTTTGTTTATTATCTTATTTTTTGCAGTACCTTTATCTTATCTTATTATCGCCTGCGCAGTGCTCTTTTCACCTTATTTTCTTATCGTCCCATCATCTTGTTACTCCCTCGTTATCCACGATGGAGAGAAACACGCCCATGAGTATTCTTTATTTCCTTCTCACTGAGATAAATCATGTTTGCAGCTTTCATTCTTTACACCAGAACGGTTTTTTCACCTCTCTTTGCCTCTTACCGTAACATGCACGTACTACTTTCATCCTTCCTTACACGAGAACCTCTTTTTTTCGTCTTTTCTTTGCCGTACTACCATAAAAAAAAAAAAAAATCATATCACCACCTGCTTTAAAATGGTACACGTCACGGAGTGGGTCCACAGATAAGCCTCCCCGCGGCCCAGAGGTGCTTATTCATATTCTCTCAAAAAATTCCCCGTCCGTTTTCCATCAGAGTGTTATCGGCGTCCAGGGGCTTGCGGCGGCCTCGTCCATCACAGCGCCGGGTGTCAAGGTGCTCAAGTCTATGGTCAGGCCTTTGTTGCCCTCGTCGCAGCCTGCCTCTGATGCTACTGCGTGTGTCAAGGGGTTTAGATCGATATTCTTAGACACTTCCGCCTCTCACATCAACCGTTTCCAAAGGCCGAAAAAAAGATCAGTCAGGTCCCCACGGGCGTTTTTCGTTCCAATTGTTTTTTTTGATTATGTGAAAAAACTCCAATATTTCAGCTTTTGTGTAATTCAATCCTAAAAGCAAACATTCCTATCCCTTTCACAACTATTACCAGAAACGAAACCTAGAGAACTAATATATGTCAGAAATGGTGGAAGGGCTGATTATATATGAAAGTTACGGAAGATGATACAGTACACGAAGCTTATATCGCGAGCCCCGCCATAATGAGTCACTAATGAGCGCTGTACCGCCTAATTTGGAGGTAACGAGAAGGCATTTGACGCAGAGGAAGATAATGTAGAGAAAAGACCTTCAGAAAGTGACGAAATGTAGGCTGCAGATAACAAAGAAAAAAGCGAACGTTCCAAGTAGAGAAAATATATGAAAAGGAATAAGAGGTTCGGCAACACTGCTTCAAAAATACACACCCACACCTTACCAGTCAATACCTTCCTCACATCTTGCTCTAAAATGGGAGCAAAAAGAAGCAGGGTAAGCCGATATTGAGGAGAGACTTTCAACCTCAGAATATAGCGAAACGTAGACTGCAAGTAACAAAGAAAATCTAGCGTTGGAAGTCGAGGGAAAATAAGATCATAAGCAATAAGTTTCGCCCACGTTGTTTAGTAAATATACACTCTCACACCGCACTAACTCATCCCTTTCCCAAATCTTACTTTAAACCGGGGACAAAAAGACATTCGAAACAAAACAAAAATAGTGCCCCAAAAAAACATTCTAAACAACAATAATAAAAAATATTGCCCCCCAAAAATAGTCCCCCAAAAAGATGATCTAAGAAACAAAAATAAAAAAAAAGCTTGCCCAAAAAAAAATCGAAAAAAAAGAACCAGTGCCCCAAACACATTCGAAATAAAATAAAAAATACTGCCCCAAAAAAGACATTCGAAACAAAAAATCAACAAAAAACTAATCTGCCCTTAAAAAGAAATCTGCGTCGCTCTGACCGGTGTTATTTCGGCAGTGTTGTCTTCGGGTGTTCGTGCGTGTGTTACGGCCTTTTAGTGGCTCCCCGGGCAAGCCTAAAACCAAGGTCTCCACGGTCAAAGTCAGCTGTTGCACTTTTCCCGTTCTCTTATACCGTTTTCTCTCTTTGTATTGCGTTTTCTTTTTTTGTGTAGCGTTTTCTTTCTCTCCTCCATCTTTTCTCCCATTTTCTTTCTTTCATAACCTCTATCAGCTGTTGCACTTTTCCGTTCTCTTATACCGTTTTCTCTCTTTGTACTGCGTTTTCTTTCTCTGTGTAGCGTTTTCTTTCTCTCCTCCATCTTTTTTCCCATTTTCTCTCTTTCCTTCATAACCTCTATCATGTTCTTCCTCTCCATTTTTCCTCGTGTTCTTTCTTTCCTCCATTTTCTCTCTCGTTCTTTCTCTCCCCATTTTCTTTCCCATGTTATTTCCCTCGTCCATTTTCTTTGTCACCTTCTTTCTCTCCTCCGTTTTCTCTTTCATGAATAAGTATCGTGTGACCTCCTCAGACTTGGATCTTTACACATGCGCATCTATAAGGCTTGGTTACCTTGGTGAAGCGGGTATCTTTAGCTTTCTTCTCGTCCCCGTTTCTCGTTTTTCTTTAGTCCATCCTTGTCGACCATGTTTTCTGTCACCACGAATTCAGTTTTAGAGGTTCTTGCGTCGTTGTGTTGCTATGTGTATAAGTTTTCCCTGTCTTTCTGCCTCTGTCTATTATCATATTTATGTGTATAAGGTTTTGCTGTATCTCTGTCTCTCGGTGTATCTATCTATTTATCTATCTACCTATCACGTGGTTCTTTACATAGCGTGTGTCATTTCGCTAATACATAAAGCATCTCCCTCCACCCAGCCATAGAGTAATCCACTAAAGAGCCACGCCACTCCACATACGGTCCATGCAAGCCGGCACGTCAGCACACACCCCCCCTCCCCCCGCTCACCCCTCTCTCCCTCTCTCTCTCTCTCTCTCTGAATCGAACTGAGACCTTCAAGCAACAAACAGCGACCACACACACACACACACACACACACACACACACACACACACACACACACACACCGCAGTCTTCCCCACACAATGGTTGATGTTGACGCTTCGCTAACCATTCGAGACAACACGTGCTTTGTTGGGCTTCGGTGTGTGTGTGTGTGTGTGGGTGTGGGGGGGTGGGGTGAAGGTTCACACACACACACACACACACACACACACACACACACACACACACATAAAAAAAAAAAAACGTTCTTGAAAAATTCTGCTTCTTTTGATTCGTTTTGTCCTCGTCCTCCGTATCTTCTTTTTCTTTTCTTTCTTTTTCTTCTCCTTTCTCTTTCTTTTCCATTTACTTTTCTTCCCCCGCTTTTTCTTCCCTGTTATTTGTTGCAGCAGAAAGTAATGGAACGTTTCGTAATGAATGAACAAGTGTCTTCATGTCTCTCCCAGGTCACCATTAGAGGTTGCCTGCCGAATTCATTACATCTCTACAGCAGGCAGCCTCTTTATACACAAACAAGCTCTTTGGTGTCTGTTCATTCATGTTTCTATGGTTTAATAATTCTTTCTCCTCTTTTTCCTCTTCGTCTTCCTGTTTCTCGTTCGTTCCTCTCCTTCTCCTCCTCCTCCTTGTTTTTCTCGACTTTCCATAAATAAAGGAAAAAGGTCGATGATGGAAATGAGAAAAAGAGGAGAGTAGGAGTAGGAGGAGGAGGAGGAGGAGGAGGAGACGGGCGGGCTCACAACCTGAAGGACAGTGGCTCCCGAAGGTGTTATCAGGATGGTGCAGGAGGGACTTAAGAAGAAGGAGGAGGAGGAGGAGGAGGAGGAGGAGAAGGAGGAGGAGGAGGAAGAGGAGGATGAAGGAGGTAATGATGCTGATGCTGAGGAAGGAGACGAGGCAGCCACAAGTCCTTATTTTCAGCACCGTCAGCACTCGACAAGAGAAGCAAGACACTGGATTTCGCTCTTTACCTTCACAGCATCTTTTTTCTTTGCTGTCTCTCTCTAAGTTTCCATCTCCCTCTCCCTCTTTCTTCCTCTCTCCCTCTACCTCTAATTTTCCTTTTCTTTTTCTCCCACGCACACAAAACACGTTCCTTTTTCACGAATCTCTTTCAGCCACACAAAACTTAGCAAACAAATACCAATAACAGCCTCCAAAACCTCAAATAATAGCTATAGAAGAATACAAAACACGCTCCTATGACATGACAACGCTAGAAAACAACAAACAGAAGCCAGAGAGTAGAGAGACAGACACACAGTAGGGAGGTTATAAAGGGAGCGAGCCAGCCAGCCACATCGCACGAGCAGTACCGAGAAGAAAGAGAAATTGGTCGGGACAGCATCGCGGCGGAGTAGATTTATGGCTCCTCGCAGCTTTAGGAAGGACATGGAAGAGAGTTTCCCAAAGTCCTGATGTTTTGCCCTGGATGATATACAGAGGGACGTTACGAGAGTGGATGTTTTTTTGTGTGTGTATGTGTTGGTGTTCCTCTGTATGTGTGTGTGGGGAAGGGTTCGTGTGTTTGGTGGACAGGGAAGTTTGTCTTATGTGTGTGTGTTTTTTTGTGTGTTTTTGTGTCTGTGTAGATTATGGATTAGGGATTACTACAGCTTACATACCTCGGTTTTCTCTGACTATTTCTCCTGATACAAAGACTCCTAGACATCCATAAACACCACAGGAACTATTCATCTTCGAAAGTCATCTACACCAGGACTTCGATGCCTTGGAACCTTTGGCGTTTGGGGGGCCGTGTCTGTCGCGTCCAAGAAGCCGTCTGATCGTAACGTGGACAGTCTTCCGCTTGGCTGGGGGAGTCATGCCATAACCCAGGATACGCCGGTCACATCCCTCGCGGTGTGATGGAGAATTGTGACTCGTCTCCAAGTTATAGACGTAAACAATACACGGAGACCTAGCTCAAGACGACAGGAAGACCTCGGGACAGCCACACACACGATGGAAACACATAACATCTGCCGCGCGAGCAAACACACACACACACACACACACACACACACACACACACACACACACACACACACACACACACAGCTCCCACACACACAAACAGCCCCCTTCCCCCCCCCTTATGGTCACTAACTTAGGGCCGTATTATTAAACATTTTGTCGCCCAAGCACACACATTTATTTGCGTAGGAGTTTGGGGCATTTCCAGGGGTAGTTTAATGACCCTGGTGATAGTTTGACCCTTCTGCTGTCCCAAGAACCCCCCAAAACATGGTAGTTTGACGCTTCTTTTGTCTCATGAACGAAAAAAAAACACTCATTAGTACCCGACTGATCTATTTTTCTGCCTTTGGAAATAGTTGATGTGGGAGGAGAAAGCGTCTCAGAATGCCAACCTCCGAGTCACTCATTGCTCCCAAAAGTCCCACAAACTCGGCCCGTCGCTAATGCCGCCCTAAATGAGTTTCCTCGCGACATAATCGTTTTTGCGGCCAAAGTTGTGGGTTCGTTTTCGCTTTGCGGTGGCGGGAGTGTTGGCGTTCAAGGGCAGGGTAAGGGGGAGATCTTAGTGCATTCATTCATTTTGTTCGATTGGAATGATGATAATAAGAGGAAAAATACAAGTCGAAAGGTTATGGCAATGATAAAATTACCAATACTTTTTTTTTTTTACGTCTGAACCCATAGCGCCGGTATGCTTGCTTGAGGGGCCTGGATGGTAGTCGGCCCCAGCCCGTCATGGCGCAGGCAAGTGTTTATAGTGGCGCCATCTTCTAATACTAATGATTTTCTGCCTCTCGCCGTAGGAGACTGGGATTTCGAGTAGAGAAAGAGCTAAGATGAACTAAATTAGTTCTTCAGAAGTAATAAAAACTGTAGAAATGAGAGAAGGAGGAGGTGGGTAGTGGTGAGGAGGGTGGTTGAAGGGAAGATATGGAGAAAGATTGTGGTATGGGATGCAAGGCGCTGATGTAGGATATATTAGCATAGGAATAGTGAATGGGATGGCATGGGAGCGGAAAACCTAACTGATGGAGGACCTAAAGATGGAGATGGGATGAGGAATGGCGGAGAATCAATGGAGAGAAGCTGGAGGAGAAATGATTGCGAGAGAGGAGATGGTGAGAGAACGGTGCAGGGAAGAGATGGGTGTCGCAATAAAATAAGGAAGAGGGAGGAAAAGGGAAGGTTGACGAGTGAAAGGAAAAGGAAAAGGGAAAGCGAAATGATGAGTGAGGTGAAGAGAAAAAAGAAAAGTGAAAAGTGACGAGCGAAATGAAGGGTAAAATGAAAAATGAAAAATGAAGTGAAAAGGAAAAGGGAATTTGAAGAGTGACGAGGGAAAGGAAGTGAAAAATTTAAAGTAAGGTCACGTTTGAATGGAAGAGAAAAAGAAAACTGAAGTGACGAAGTGAAATGAAGAGAAAGGAGCAGAAAAAAGGAAAAAGGAAGAATCAAGGAGAAGCAAAATGAAGTCTGAGGCTCGTTTGAAGAAATATGATGGAGGAAGAACAACGAAAGAAAGCGAGTGATGGATTGAGAGGAAATTGAGGTTATGGGCTGAGGTGTGAGAGAAGAAACGAAGGAAACACTCAAACTTATTAGAACGAAAGAGAGAGAGAGAGAGAGAGAGAGAGAGAGAGAGAGAGAGAGAGAGAGAGAGAGAGAGAGAGAGAGAGAGAGAGAGAAAGAGAGAGAGAGAGAGAGAGAGAGAGAGAGAGAGAGAGAGAGAGAGAGAGAGAGAGAGAGAGAGAGAGAGAGAGAGAGAGAGAGAGAGAGAGAGAGAGAGAGAGAGAGAGAGAGAGAGAGAGAGAGAGAGAGAGAGAGAGAGAGAGAGAGAGAGAGAATGAAAGACTTGAACTGAGAACAAAAGTCAATCTGAGCGAAATAGAGTCAGAAGAAGATGGAGTTAGAAATTAAGAAAGGAAAAAAAAACTGAATGGAACCAAAGTGAACCGGACGAAATGGGGTTAACAGGTGAAGAGAGAGAGAGAGAGAGAGAGAGAGAGAGAGAGAGAGAGAGAGAGAGAGAGAGAGAGAGAGAGAGAGAGAGAGAGAGAGAGAGAGAGAGAGAGAGAGAGAGAGAGAGAGAGAGAGAGAGAGAGAGAGAGAGAGAGAGAGAGAGAGAGAGAGAGAGAGAGAGAGAGAGAGAGAGAGAGAGAGAGAGAGAGAGAGAGAGAGAGAGAGAGAGAGGGGGGCAAACAAAAAGAGAATTCTAACTTATCAGAACCAAAAGAAAACGGAGCACACACAGAGATAGATAAGTCCCCCCCTCTCCTCCCTAATACCAATACGAAACCAATGACTAAGAAACAATTTGTCGCCCTGTTTCTTTTTATTGGGCTGAAAATCCAATCTACTCCCGACCTCGTTGTCTTCCGCGTTCTCCTCCTCAATCCACCCTCCCCCCGGCACCCCTACCTCCTCCTCCTCCTCCTCCTCCTCCCTTATTCTGCCATCCTGCACCTTATTCTTCTTCTTCCGAGACGAACTAACTTCCACAAACTTAATAAGAAATCTATTCCGCAATCCACCCTCTCCTACCACCACCACCACCACCACATCCTCCACCTCCGCCATAATGTGCAGGAGAACTTGGCCATTGTGTCTGCAGCCTTGGAAGTGCCGTCTCCAGGGCGTGTGTAGCCTCTAGAAGGACAGACATGCACCTTTTAGCCCGTGGAGGAAATATTGAAGCTCCATCTGGCACTGGTCTGACTTGGTGAAGGTCTGTGTGTGTGTCCGTGTGAGGGTCGTGGCTCGGTGATATTATGAGGTCTCTGGTGCTTTTGATGTCATTCAGTTGCTCTTTCAGTATCGTTTGCTATGAAAGCGAATGATGTTGTTTTATCTATCTATCTATCCTTGACGAGATATGCAAAGTGGGTGAATCTGAACTGTATTAGGACAACTGCAGCTCGAAAAACACACATCTAGTATTTTCGTTTCTCTCCCCGCTCCCCAAATTACACGCACACACAAAAAGGCGAGTGACGTTGTTTTCTTTATCCATCTTTCCTTAACGAGATATGCAGAGCGGGGGCGGGTTTGAACTTCATAAAAACAACTGCAGATCAAAAACACACGTCTAGTCTTTTCCTTTCTCTTCACGCTCCCAAAAATGCAAAAAGAAAAAAAAAAGTGAATGCCATTGTTTTCTCTATCAATCTTTCCTTGAGATATGCAAAGCGGGGCGGATCTGAACTGCATAAAGACAACTGCAGATCAAAAAGCACATATCTAGCCTTTTCTTTTCTCCTCCCGCTTCCAAAAATGCATAATTATATCTAATCACCAGACTGCAAAAAGCAAAACAAAAGAACACCAGCGCTCACTAAAAGGTGGCGTCAACATCATTAGCCATTGTCGTCACACGTGTAGGCGGTATCTGTGCTAATGCAAGTGGCTTCATATTAACGACATATCTATAATTGGATGCTGGCCCATTAACGGCTTAG
This sequence comes from Eriocheir sinensis, assembly GCF_024679095.1. Taxonomy (NCBI): domain Eukaryota; kingdom Metazoa; phylum Arthropoda; class Malacostraca; order Decapoda; family Varunidae; genus Eriocheir; species Eriocheir sinensis. Next base: position 6,638,746 of record NC_066563.1, read on the forward strand.
GGTTCAGCGAGACGGGAAAGACGAAGAGGGAGGGCGGGGGGGGAGGAGGTTCAGGGGGGAAAGCTGGGGAGGTGGGAGAGGAGTGGGAGGGCGGCTGGGCAGGTGGAGAGGTGGAAGGTAGGAGAGAGGTGGGTAGGGGAGAGAGGGAGAGCGTAAGGCCAGGTGGAGCAGCAGTGGAAGGTGGGAGACAGGTGCATGGGAGAGAGAGGGATAGTATGAGGACAGGTGGAGAGGTGGAAGGAGGAGAGAGGTGGAGGCGGGAGAGCGGAGAGATGGAATGATTAAGATATGGCAGGGTGAGAGGTCGGAAGTGAGATCATTATGAAGGATGAGAGCAGGAGAGCAGACGTGGAAAATTAAGAGGAGGAAGAGGAGGAAAAGAAAAAAGTGAAAGAGAAATGGGGAGCAAACAATGAGATGACAATATTACAAGAATGAGTAAGGAAATATGCTCTGTTATTCCTAAGAAGAAGAGAAGGTGGAGGAGCAGTAGAGGAAGGATAAAAAAGGTTAATGAATGAAGAAAGAAGAGGAGCGCAAATGATGATGATGATACAAGAACGAGAAAAGAAAGAAGCGTTGTTATTCCTAGGACGAAGAAGAATAAAGGGCAGAAGTGGAAGAAGGAGGAAAGATGAAGGAAGGAAAAGGAGCAAACGATGGCAGAGATGATGCTACAAGAATTATTAAAGAAAAAATGTTCGATAAGTCCAAGGAAGTTGATGGACGTAAAAAAAATATCGAAGTACACATTTCTTACCGTAAGACGTCTCGCTAATGGTAGTTCCTTCGCCTAACAGGACACAGGGGAAGGCAGTAAATAAGTATAATACGAGAATAACAACGTACCTTTTGTGGATGTCTAGGCTGCAGCGCGCCAATGCAGAGTTGAAGATTGTGTTGCTGAAAAAGACAAAGAAATATGTGCGTTAAAAAATAATAAAATAGATAAGCATATAACTATAGAAAAATATATAACAAAAAAAAACGAACAAAAATTATGATACTAATGACAATAGTAATGAAAATTCCATCATAATAATCAAACTAACGCCAATAATAATAATAAATAATCCTAATGGCTAACTTCCAGCCTCTATCTTCCTTACTTAACTACTTCACTACAGACAATGAAAACACACGAAAACGCAATTCTTAGCATAATAATAATAACGAAAATAATAAAATAATAAAAAGAGTCACAACAGCTACCTCCAGACCTCTCCCTTTCTTTCTTCACTGCCTCAATACTGACAAAGAAAATACCCTTGAATGGAACACTTGAAGACCCAGTTCCCTGCAGATCAGATCAGACAAGAGGGACCAGCCTTAGCTCCATGTATTTCGATTTTAACAAGTACCGGAACACGACAATTGCTAAAGGAATAAGGAAAAAGAACATATCCAGTGAGACAGACATGATTTCCCAGCGGGCAGCGACTCCAGTACACATTGACGCCCATAGGGAAATTGTGGAGACTTATTTTCTGTCCAGGTGATGTTAGAGAAGTTCTTAGGTAGTAGGTAGGCAGGTGAGTGGGTGTCTTACCTCTACCTGGAGCTCATTAGGCCAGGTAGTATGTATATGTGAGATGTCTGATATTTTATGGTGAGTGTTAGGACGAATGTGTGTGGGGGGGAGGGTGTGTGGGGGGGGAGGTGGGGGGTCTGAGTGTGTGTGTGTGTGTGTGTTTGTGAGTTACCATAAACATTTTCTTGGGGGGGATATGCATTTTTTTTCGCGTGTGTGTGTGTCTGTTGTGTGTTTATGTGTGTCCTGCATATACACATTTCTTTTCGCGCTTGCATGAACGTGAGAGAAGTTTCTGTGAATGTATATCTAACGTATTCATGAATTTACAAATGGGGTGTGATGCTCTTTTTCTCTTTCTCTTTCATCTCTCATCTCTCCTCGCCTTGTGCTATCAAACCAACAGTCTGGAGTTTCACACAGCCTGTTTCACTGTTGCTTTCCTTCATATCTGTTGCAACTATTTTTGTGCTTACTGCTTTCTTGAAGATTGATAACTCTCTCTCTCTCTCTCTCTCTCTCTCTCTCTCTGTCTCTGTCTCTGTCTCTGTCTCTGTCTCCCTGTATCGCCTTCTATCTCTCTCTGTCTATCTTTCTATTTATCTATCTGTCTGTCTTTCATGCGTTCCAGTTGCTCAAGACACTTTTCCTCGGTCGTTCCTTCGAGAATATTTGCTTACATTTTATCGAAGCTTTGTCTCATACCGATGCACGAGTTTCTTTACCTTGCCATCCTCTCCTCCGCCTCCCCTCCCCTCTGCATCGATTTGGCTTTGACTGTTCTTTTCTGTCTTTTTACGAGTGTTTTTAAGAGTTGACTTGGCCTTTTTATTACATTCTTTTACTGCCCTGATTGTAGAAGAAGCGTTTTTGCATGATTTTATAAGTCTTGAGCGGAAGCTTTTTTTTTTATGGAAAGAGTGAGAAAACATTATAGCCATCGTTATTATCCTCTTCCTCCTCATCACCATCATTACCATCATTGCCATCATCATAATCATGATAGTCATAACTCTCACCGTCATTTTCAACCACCATTCACCATCAGTATCACCTTCGCCATGCTCTCAAAAATGAACCCTAACATCACCACCACAACCATTACCCAACCTATATCACCATCAGGATCATCACTATCACCATCACCACTATCATCACTACCTCCATTGCATTTACAAGCAACACCAAAAAGAAAACACCTCCTATACTCGTAATCACAAACACGACCTCCACTATCACCTCTCCTCCCGAAATTGACCTCTCTTTCGGCCACCTCTTTTGATTCTTTTTATAGGAGCAGCGAGAAGCGGGGTTATTTTTTATTATTGTGTCCTTTTTTGTGCCCTTGAGCTGTCTCCTTTGTTGTAAAAAAAAAAAAAAACACCACCACCACCACCACCACCACCATGGCCCACTTCCCTTCCCTTCCTTGCCTTCCCTCCCTCAAAAAATCAAACACTTCCTGACTAACAGAACCCACACAACGCCTTCCCCTTCCCTCTATCCGCCCATAAGACCCTCACCTCCTCACCCTCTTGGCCTCTACCCTCGCCCTACTTCCTAACCCTTTCTCTCGGGCGACGAACTAAACCCTCAAAAACTTTCTCGCAAACTTTTGAGTCTCGAAGCTAATCCTCAGGTGGCGTTTATCCCGCCTGTGACTGCGATAAACTATACACCTTTTTCTCCTCACGTCTGTTTTCCTATGATTTTCTGTGTATTTATTTTCTCTTTCTCTCTTCCAAGGGTACGGAGATGAGCAGAGTAGCCACGCGCAGCTAGAGCGTATGCACCCATTTTTATCTTTACCATATTTCTTCTCCTGGTTCTTTGTTCTCCTTTCACCTCCTTCTATAGTTTGCTGGCTGTTTATTCTCCCTGTCGTCTTCTCCTACTCCCTTCTCTTTTCACTCCCTCGCCATTAGTTGCTCATCTCTGTTTTCTATAAGTTCTGGAAAAGTTTCGTTTAGTCGGCGCAACATCTGTGGTCATATGCCAGCTATAAGTTCTGGGCTATATATTCTCTCTCCTTTTCCCAGTCCCTTGTTCTCCTGTTCTCCCCTCGTCATTACTTGCTAACGTCTCTGTTTTTTATAGGTTCTTTGCTATTTATTCTCTCTCTCCTTTTCCTAGCCACTTGCTCTCCTCTCACTTCCTTGCTATTAGTTGCTCAAACCTCTATTTTCTATACGTTCTGGCTATTTATTCTCTCTCCTCTTTTGGGTGGAATGGAAAAGCACCTCACCGTCTTTCTTCTTGCTCCAGGAATATTTCTAACTCAAGGGAAAGTTACCTGGAAGCGACAGAAGCGACATGAAGCTCGGCAGAAAATATGCATCGAAATCGAGGCGTGTAAGGAGAAACTCTTTTAAAGAACGCTAACTTAAGAACCTAACCCTCTTATTTACCGGGAGATCTGTTGAAGAAAAAAATACGCTGAAACACACACACACACACACACACACACACACACACACACACACACACACAAAACAAACTATCTTATTTACCGAGAAAACTGTTGAAGAAAAAATAAGGTCGCATCTGTCTTACGTTCAACTATAAGTGATTGTACGCAAAATAAAGGTCAGAGTATAGATCCCAGAAATAACTGACCACAGAAAGTATAGACGACAGAAATGAGGAAAATAAAAACGTAAGAGGCAGTTGTTGATATGAAAAAGGTCAGAGTATAGATCACAGAAATTATTGACCACAGAAAGTATAGACGACAGAAATGAGGAAAATAAAAACGTAGGAGTTAGTCGTTGATATGAAAAAAAGACTGAGTCGCCGGTTCTTTCTGACGATGCAGAATGAATCAAGGGTTACAACTTTTCCTTTTGCTTCGTTATCCAGCTGGCTCCTCCTACTCCTCCTCCTCCTCCTCCTTACAATTTTCTTCTCTTCTTTCTTCTCGTTTAGGCTGCTTCTCCTTTTTCTTCCTCGTCTCTTTCTTCTCCTTCCTCTCCATCATCATATGAAGTCTTGTTACAGCGTTTTCCTCATCAGTTTTCTTCTCTCGTTTTTCTCCGTCCACACTTTTCATCTTCTGCTTTCCATTTTTTTTTGTCTATTTACGTTTTCTCTCTCTCTCTCTCTCTCTCTCTCTCTCTCTCTCTCTCTCTCTCTCTCTCTCTCTCTCTCTCTCTCTCTCTCTCTCTCTCGATATATCCCCATCTTTCTTTCCATTTCGCACTCATCTCTTTTTTCGCTAAATCGAGCATCTATTCGACGTGTGTGTGTGTGTGTGTGTGTGTGTGTGTGTGTGTGTGTGTGTGTGTGTGTGTGTGTGTGTGTGTGTGTGTGTGTGTGTGTGTGTGTGTGTGTGTGTGTGTGTGTGTGTGTGTGTGTGTGTGTGTGTGTGTGTTTAAATGCAGTCACCGCAAACACAATAAACAGAAACCTACAGGTGCATTCACCTTTCCTTTGACCCCTCTACACACACACACACACACACACACACACACACACACACACACACACACACACACACACACACACACACACACACACACACACACACACACACACACACACGGATCGGACAAGAGGAAGAGGTCAAGGGCATTGATACGTTTCTGTGGCAGTCTCTAGCGAATCAAAAGAGCAGAACGTGGACATATCTTTCCACTTGAAGCCCGGCTGTGCGCGCCCATGACCTGCGTTGTGGAGCGGGTGATGAGTTACGCGTGAATGAGAGACAAAATTGGCACAGCGAGGATCAACAGCCAGCCACCAGCCAGACCTTGATGACTTAGGCGTTAAAGAAGAACATGCCGTCGGAAAAATGAGGTTACGAACTGCTGTTTTTTTTTTTCTCTTCTGCTTTAAAGCCAAAAAACTCTGGGAACCGGCCGAGCTTGTCTGTTTGTTTTCTTTCATTTTCCGTTTGATGTTTTGATTCTCTGTGCTTGTCTTTCTTATACATTCTTTTTTTTTATTCTTTCTTTCCTTCCTTTTGTCTTTCCTTTCCGTCCGTCTTTTCTTTCTTTTTATGTATTTTCTTTCTTCATACATTCTTTCTCTTTCTTTATATTTTCTTTTTATTTTGCTTATTTTTATTTCCCTCTCGCTCTCTTGCTCTCTGGCGCTCTCTCTAGCTCTCCCTCTCCCCCCTCTTCCTCTCGCTCTCTCGCCCTTCCTCTCTTTTTCCCTCCCGTTGGACAAAAGGATCTGGACCAAGGCACAAGGAGGTCTCGACACACTCATGACCTCGATTCAGCGTCAATGGTAGAAGTTTACGATTTTTAAGGCGCTTCCGACTGCGTGGAGAGGTGAAGTTTAGCGGTCTCCTTGAGGCGTGAATCTATTTGCAGGGGTGTTGGTTGTGTGCTTGTGCTGTGTGTTGTTTGTTGTGTTGTGTATAGTGTGTGTGTATGTGTGTTTCTACTTATTGTTTGCAGGATTTGTGACACAGACAAACAAACGAGCAGACAAAGAAACAGGCAAACAGACATACAAACAGAGACACAACAGGGACATAGACAGAGACAGACACGGAACAAAAAAAAAAAATCGATACCACATTGAGACAAACAGGGACAGAGACAAAGAGACAGACACGGAACAAAAGCATGAAACCGAACAGGAACAGACAAACAGACACACACAAAAACAGGCAGCCAGACCGATTGAATGGAAACAAGCGCCCTAGACTATGATTTTTAGGTCACGTGCAGCAGAGACCTCGCAGAGACCTCGTTTTTCAAGGGATTTCCATTTGAGCAGCAAAGAGCATAATCATCACACGGCTGTTAATTCCCGCGCTTTCAGTTAGTTGTCAGTCATGTATTGCTCTTAATCTCCCTTCGCTTACCTTCCAAATTTAGGTCAAGGGTGTTTCGTTTAAGAGAAAGGGTCAGGAGGTGGCCTTTCCCTCCGGCCCCTCGCTGGCTTGATATCTTGATATGAATGACTCGAATTCTTCTTCTCCTTCCCGTGTCTTGTTTGTGATCTGAGAGTGAGATGGTTTATGGAGCGAAAACTTTCCTTTCCTTTACTTTTCCTAACATAAAACCACAACTACAAGGACTCTGATGCTTTCCCCTCTATTTCTCTTGTCTGCATCTTATATAACGTTTTGGAATGACAAGTTTAATGGCGTGACGAACTGGTGTCTCTTTTCTTTAGGCTGACATACAAATAAAACTAGAGAGAGAGTCAGGATGGCGCCCTTCCTTTCCTCCCTTTGCTGCCATGAAATGAAAACCAGCATGGCTTAAATCCTTGCTCTCCTTCCTGTCTTGTTTGTGATCTGAGATTTGAGATGGTTCATGAAGCCACAACTTTCCTTTCCTCTCTCTATGCTGACATAAAACCACAACTAAAAGGATTGATTCTCTCTCTCTCTATCTTCCCCTCTCTTCCCTGAATCTTGTTTAGGGTCTAGTATTGACAAGTTTAATGGGGTGCTAACGGGCTTCTCCTATTTGGCTGACATCAAATTAAGACCAGGACTCAAAAAACATGAAAGACTGAGGTTTATAGGTTGATAGCTGGACTCGAAACCTTGAAGCAGGAGGAGGAGGAGGAGGAGGAGGGGAAGGAGGGGGCAGGAGAGCGAGCATATGGTGGTAAAAGAGGAGAAATATGCGGATTATAAAACAGGAAGAGGTTTGTCCTGTTTGTGGAGTAGGTTCGATAAGGTTTATAGGGCAAGAACTGACCTTCCTTTTCCTATTGCTGTATGAAATTAAGACTGGCGAGACCTAGACAGACTTACATTAGTGTCTCGTTAATAGTGGTGTAAGGGTAAGAGGTATAAGTGGAATGTACCTGTGTTTTGAAAGGTGAATGGAAGGTGAACGGATGGAGGAAGGGATGGAAAGTTTGGACAATTTTAAGATGTTTTTTTTTATAATCATCTCTTTTCTTTTTGTTCCTCCTTCTTCCTCCTCCATTTCCTCATCTTGCCCCATTTTTTTTTACTTTGTCTTCACGTCCTCTGATTTTTCTTTTTCCATATTAATTTAAACCTCTTCCTATTATATATTCCGCATATTTCTTTTCTTTTACCCCCAACCATCAGGCCCCACCGGGAAGATGCCTACCGGCGCAATAGGCAACACGTAAAAAAAAAAAAAAAAAAAAAACCACTCCTTCTGTCCCTCCTCCTTCATTTACCCTTTCTTTTCCATCTCCTCCTACACCTCTTTTACCTCCACAGCCTCCTCCTCCTTCTCCTTCAGTGAACTCCCACCATTCACGTCACACGAGGCGGCATCTTAAGCCTTGCCAACGAAACGCGTCAAAAAAAAAAAAAAAAAAAAAATCGACAGGAAAAATGTAAAATGAAAAACAGGTAAGAAACATTGCATCTTTCCATCCCTTATGCCTTCGCCGCGCCTCTCATTTTCCACGTCATCTCCTCTCGGTTGCCACGCCATAATTACCGCCAGGGGGCTCTAGTGAAGGCCTTACCTGGTTACCTGGGCTCCCCGCGCACCTATGTATCACACCTGAGGGCGTTATCAGCGTGGACACCAGTTAGGATGTTTTGAGAGAATTTTGTTTTCTTTTGCGAGAGGGACACTTAAACAAGACACACAAATTGCGGCCCCGTGCTGTGAGTTTGTGAAGCGAATGAGAACTTGGAATTTGTTTCCTAATTTACATAAGCAGGGGAATTGAAAGGGTGCGGGGGGGAGGAAGAGGGTGGGGATGGGGGGGAGGAAACGAGGGATAGGGGAAAAAGAGACGAGGAAATTAAGTGGAGTTACGTGATGGAAAATGATAAAGAAGGGGAATGAGAGAGTAAAGGAGTGATGGGGTAGGGAGAAAGGGAGAAAGAAAATGAAAAAATAAAGTAAAAGTTGAGGGGGAAGAAAGGAAGGGGAGGAAATGAGGAATAAGGGAAAAGATATGAGAAAGTTAAGCGTGGTTAGGGAGAAGGAAACCGAGAGGAGGAGAACGTGAGAAGATAAGAATGAGCGTAGGGAGAAAGGGATAAAGAAAAGGAAAAACATGGAAGCAGAGGAATAAGAAGAAAATAATAAAGAATCGAAATAATGCAAGAAGAGGAGACGATTAAAGGTAAAAAAAGGTAGAAAATGGAAATAAATGACATGGAAAAAGAAAATGTAAAGAGTAATAATTTAAGAAATAAGATAACATGGAGGAAAAAGAAGAGAGATAATTAAAAAGAGCACCTCAAAATCGGCCAGTACCAGTAGACTCGGAAAATGCCGCCAACCAATCACGCGAAAGTAACCAAAGACAATTAGTAGACAAATGTAAGTAATAGAAAGCGAAAAACAGAAAAAAATAAGAGAAAAACGAAGAGAATAAAATGATAATCTTCACATAGACCAACAGCGGGAGGCTTAGAAAATAATGCCCACAAATAACGATAAAAAAAGGAAACCAAATTAAAAAACATCACAAGAAAAAGATAGAGAGACAGATGGATCAACATTAACCCAAACATCGAATACGCATCTACACCCTTTCAATCTGCCTCTCTCTCCTTTATCCATTACTTCTTTTCCACCCACCTACATAACACTCTTGCTTTCTCTTCCATTTACCTCCCATCTTTTCCTGTTCCCTCTCCTCCATTAAATCGTCGTTCCTTCCTTAGTCCATTATGACTCACTCCCCTTTATCCATTACTTCTTTTGCTTTCTTTCCCCCTTACATCTTTTCTCTTCCCTTCATCTAATCTTCGCTCCTTGCTTTCCTATTCTTCTTCTTCGTTTGCTCCTTCCTTCGCCAAATCTGCCTCACCCTCCTCTCCTCTCCTCTCTTCTCTTTTCCTCTCTCATCTCCTCTCCTTCCTTCCTCTCCACCACAACATTGTCCTTTTGCTTTCCCTCACTTATCTTTCATTTATTCCCTTTCCCTCTTCCCTTCACCCAGCCTTCCTTGTCTCCCTCGCCCCGTCCTTCGCTTCCCGTCCTTACACCGCCCTTGAGATGCCTCATAACAGAGAGTGAGGAATGGCACCCCGCCCCTCGCTGTATTGTGTTTTTAAATTACCAAACTTTTGTTGCTAACTTTTTGAGTCGTTCGATTTCTTTTATCTCCATTTTCTCCTTTTATTGTGTCTTTTCATTATCATCATTCACTTTATCTGTCAATTTATCTATCTACCTGTCTATCTATCTTTACATATCTATCTCAGAACGAATGCGATAGTTTAATGATAGTATTTTTTTTGTCTTATGTATCTACAATCTCTCATTTTTTTCCATTATCTCGAATTTACTTGTTTTCTGTCGATCATCTTTGTCTTCAATTCGTGAGTTGCTTCCTTAAACTCGTAATTCTTTTTGTGTTCGTTCAGGTTCTAAACTAGTATTTCATCACTATGTTTAGACTCTTTTCCTTTGCTAACAATATTTCCGCCTCCAATTTACAACTTCAATTCATTACATTTCCGAAAATCACTTTATGGCTCCGGACCAGTCTATAACTTTCCCCTATATTTTTTTTTCTCAGTTCCCCTTTCATCCTACCTTTATCAACTTCCCTTTAACCCTCTATGGCTTTTCCTACCGCGATGACAAATTTATGTTCAACAATTTTATCCCATTTCCAAGAGTTTTACAATCCACCTCCCCTTGATCGTGTACTGCCTGGCTTCATTCCATTCGATAAAACTTGGCCTTCCCTGCACTCCCTATAGTCCTGCTCTGCACACAAGGACCACATAATAGCGACGCATAAGTTTTTGGTACGGTAAGAGGTGGAGGACCAAGGGGGATGTGAAGAGGAGGCCCACCACATGTTTCTATACACGTGGGACAAAGTTGTAAAAGTATGACAAACAAAACAAACAAAACATATGTCCAGAGGCTGCCCTGAACTCCCCTCCAGAAAAGTTATAATTAGCGGAAAAGTGGGAAAAATAATCGTACGAGGGATGGAACAGATTTTACCAGAGAGAGGAATGAAAGAGTGAAGGTTGAGTTAACTCTTCCATAATATAAAAAAAAAGGTTAATACATTGATAGTTCTAGACCGTAACTATTTTTTTTTCCAATTTTGTACTGCAGTAATAAATGTCACAGATGAACTGCACATATCACGCCTTGCAATTCATTTTACCTGTCCTTTTTCAACCATTATTTTCAGTCCATTCACAAACAAGTCAAACTACAGTAATATGCTTAATCTTTCTTTTGTTTCATGCAGATTTGTTTCATTTATTGTTTCCCGTTGCTTATTAGCCTTGCACACCAAACAGACAACTGATTGGTCCTATGAATAATCCGTCAATTACTAGTCATTCAATTGAGTCATACTATGAATAATATGAGTAATCTTTCTTTTGTTTCATTCAGGTTTGCTTCATTAATCGTTTACCATGGTTTATTGGCCTTTCACACCAACGAGACAGGTGATGCATCCTCTATATAATCTTCCACTTTCCATTATGCTCCACCAACTCCACAAACAACAAGAAAGAAAAATAAACTGCACACATCACAGCCTGTATTTTTTTTTACCATAGTTTTTTACCACTGACCTTTCACACAATAGTAATGTGATTGATTGGCTGGTTAATCCTGGTAATAAAAGCGACCACTAGGGAGGATTAACACAGTCCCCGCTTCAGCCCCTCTCGCTAAAGCACGGAAATGGACAGAGAAGGGAAAGGGAGAAAATGGGAAGGTGCTGGAAAAGGTAAGGGAGACTGGATGGGGAGAAAAAAGGGAAGGAAGAGGAAGATAGAGAGAATGGGAAGGTTTGAGTATAAGTAACGGAAGAGAGATGGGGAAGGAAAAAGCGAAGGAATAGAGAGAGAATGGGAAGGTCTGGGTACGTGTGAAAAAAAACATATGAAAAAGAAAAAATAGAAAAACAGAGAGAAAGGAAGAAATATAGCAAGTGAAAGAATAAGACAATTGAACAAGGCAAAAACGGTCTAAGATTGAAAGTAAATAAAAGAGAGAAGGAGAAACAGATGGAAAAGAAGAAAAATAGGAAAACCGAGACAGGAAGAAATATAGGAAGCGAAAGAGTAAAAGGAGAAAACGAGGTAAAAATGCTATAAGATTAAAAGTAAATACGAGAGAGTGGGAAGAGTGAGAAACAGCTGGAAAAGAAGAAACTGGGAGAAAAATGAAAGGAAGAAATATAGGAAAATGAAATAACAGGAAGAGAGAACGAGATAAAAAACGGCGTAAAATTGAAAGTAAACGCGAAATAAGTGAAGGAAAGGAGAATTGGACAGACGGCAAAGGAGAGAGAGAAGGAGAAGGCAAAAATAGAAAAAGACTAGGGAAAGGAAAAAAAACATAAGAAGCAAAAGAATAGGGAGAGAGAACGAGGTAAATGCGAAAAATTGAAAGAATGAAAGAGAGAGTAAGAGTTGGACAGAAGGAGAGAGAAAGGAGAAAGAAAACAGAAAAAAAACAAGGGAAAAGAAGAAATATAAAAAGGGAAGAAAATAGGAGAAGAAAACAAAGTAAATAGGAAAGACTGAAAGAGTGGGAGAGTGAGTGAGAGTTAGATAGCTGGCGAAGTAGAGAGAAAGCAACAGCGTGGAACACCAAAAAGATTAATTACCCGATATCAGGTCTCAACACCGTCCAGGTAATTCACCTCATCTCAAAACACGACTAATGAGAAGCCTAACCTTTTACCTGTAACCTCCATATATATTTTTAGTCCTGTTTTTCACCTTTTCCATTAATTAGATTTCTCCCTCATGGTCGAGTGCATTTAAGACTGGAGGGGAAGAGATTTTTGAGTTTGATCAAGGAGAGAAAACAGAGAAATCAAATCAAGTGGAGAGAGACAGAGAAAGAGATAACCAATTAGAAGAGCAAACCGAGATGATGTTTAAGTTTCAATCTCAGGTGACCAAGGCAATTAAGGTGTGTGTGTGTGTGTTTATTTACTGACAGGAAGACAGAGGAAGCAAGGACTGAAAGGAATTGAAAAAAAATATATAAAAAAACTGCTTCGAAAATATAGTAAAAGGAAAGTGTGTGTGTGTGTGTGTGTGTGTGTGTGTGTGTGTGTGTGTGTGTGTGTGTGTGTGTGTGTGTGTGTGTGTGTGTGTGTGTGTGTGTGTGTGTGTGTGCGTGGGCTCTTACGTACATATCATGCTTATATTATCCTTGTGAAATAGTCGAGTTGTCGGTTAATCTAAATTCTATTCCGGCAGAGCGTTACGAAAATGCGGTTTCTAAGAAATTCATGCCGGGCCTAAATATTTAATAATTCTGAAAAAGACCCGCGGAAAGCACGCCGCGAATTCAGAGCCGCGTGATGAAAATATGGAGCAAATAACAAGAAATGAAAGAGTGAATAGAAGAGGAGAGATGGAGTAAGAAAATTGATCAAGAGGAACAACATATATAAGAAAGGAGGATGGAGAAGGAAAATAGATCAAGAGGAAAAACTAACGAAATGAAATAATGAAGAAACTAATGAAAATATGGAGTAAATAAATGATGAAAGAGAGAATGGAAGGGGAGAGATGGAGTAGGAAAATATATCAAGAGGAATTAAAGAGAGCAGGAGGAGATATGTAGTAGGAAAATAGATCGAGGAAAAAATAATTAAATGACATAATAAAGAAAGCGCAATGAAAATATGGAGTAAATAAATGATAAAAGAGAGAATAGAAGAGGAGTGATAAAGTTGGAAAGTAAATGAAGAGATAATAAATAAATCAGGAGTAAGATAATAGATTGTGGAAATAAGTGAGTCAGAAGGAAATAAGCAAAGGAAGAGTAAATGGAAGAAGAGGAATGAAGAAGGAAAATAATGAAAACTTGAGTGAAAGGTTGAAGTTATGCAGAATTGAATACTGTTTGGCGTATCTGATAAAAGTGATTTGAAAACGTGAGTTACATTAATTTAATATACACGGAATCGATGAATAAAAAAGGAAAAATAGGAAACTGGAGTAAAATGAATGATTATAAACACTAGAATATATGAAAGAAATAAAACATGAAAGATACACGATTTGAGAAGAAAAAAACACGTAAATCAAAGGACGAAAAACGAAAGAAAAGAAAGTGGAGCAAAATGAATGATTATAAATACTTGAATATATAACCAAACAAATAAAACGTGTAAGAAACGTGAATGAAGGAAAAGCATAAACTAATATAGGATAGAGAATTACCTAATATTATCTCCTATTAGCCGCGAGGGAAGTTAATTAGATTCTGAGACCAGCCATTAATTTAGCAGGGAGGGGCGTGAGCAAATCATGAAATAACCAGATGAATGAGGAAGCGAGGGATTGTGAGAATGTAAAAAAGAAAATGAAAGAAAATGAGAAAGACGAAGAAAATATTAAGAGAAAAAAAAAGAAGCAAAGGAATGAATGAAAGATGGAAAAAGAGAATGAAGAAAAATTATAAAGGGAAAATCGAAAGAAAGGGAGATACACGCACAAAAACAAGCAAACGAAAGGAAGAATAAAAGAAAGAAAAAAAAAGGATGAAAAGAAAAAAAACACAGCAACATGAAAACTAAAGACGAGACGCAAAAAAACAGACAACAAAAAAACAAGAACGAAGAAGCAAGTGAAGTAAAGAGCGCTAACTATGAATGAGTCACCGTGTTTACCTGGCCAGAATGAAGGCAGGTGAGAACGGGAATAGCCAGGTAGGAGGAAACTAGGTTGAAGGAGACTCGCCCAGGAACCTCCACAGTCACTTAAAGAACACCATTATGAGAAGTGTGAATAATTTAACTGCGCGAGTCTTTGATCTTGCGAGGCCCACTTTACATCATTCTGGCAGTCCTTTCTGTGCCTCTAAAGCAAGACTAAAAGAGGAAAGGAAGGAAAGGAAGGAAGGAAGGCGAAGTAAAAGTTAACATGCAATAGGGTGAAGATGGGGAATAGGTGAGTTTGTGATGATAAGGAGTCGGATTAAACCTGAAAGTTGTTGATTTTCCTTTTAAGTCTCGTAAGAAAAATGAAGGAAAAAGAGAGATGAAAAAAATATATTAGGAGAAAATTGAAAGAAAGAGAGACGAAAGCAAGTAAAATAATGAAAAAGTGAAAGAGAATGAAAGGAAAAAGGTGAGAAATAGATAAAAATAAAGTTAACGAAAAAAAACAAAATAAATAAAGACGTAAAGAAAGAGAAAAAAGAGAAATATGAAAAGTAGAAAGGGAAAACAGAAAGGAGATAAAAACAAAAGAAAGAAAAAAAGGAAAAGAGAAAGATGAAAAGAAGAAAAAAGCCTGGAAAGGAAATCAAAAGGGCGGCAGTTAATGAGGAAAGGAAGGAAGGCGACGGAATGCGAGAAAAAAATACACGAGGTTAAAGAAATATGAAGAAAAAAAATATGTTGATAAAAACTTAACTTAATCAAACACGTCCATCGGTAATCTCCCCTATCGAACCCGCATGGAAAAAAGAAAAAAAGAAAAGAAATAAAGAGATATATGAAAAAAAGTAGAAAGGGAAAATATAAAGAATAAAAAAACAAGTAAAAGAAAGAAAGAAAAAAAAGGGATGAGAGAAAGATGAAAAGAAAAAGAAGGCCTCGAAAAAAAAAAAGAAGTGGTGTGGTTAAAATGAAGAAAAATAGGTTTGTTGGTGATGGAAAGGGCCGGGTTTCATTTTATACTGGTTATCTTCCTTATCAACCCCGCATGGAAAGAAGAAAAATAAGAAAGGAATAAATACCGAAAGAAGTGGGGAGGTAAAAATGAAAAAAAAAATAGTATGTTGGCGGTGGTAAATGCTTGGGTTAAACATATATTCTCACCCTTGTTTATCAACCCCACGTGAAAAGAAGAAAAATGACTCGAAAAGAAAACAAAGGGGGAGGAAATGAATGAGGGAAAGAAGAAAGGAACGCAACAAAAGAAAAGAAAGAAAAAGGAAGAAAGGAAAGAGGAGAAAGACGGAATAAGACAAAGTGGAAAGAAAAAAAATAGAAAGGAAAGGAGATGAATGAGGGAAAGAAGGAAGGAACGCGACAAAAGGAAGGAAAGGAAAAGGAATAAACGAAAGAGGAAAAAAAGGCGGAATAAGACAAAGTGTAAAGAAAAAAAATGGAAAGGGAAGGAGAAAGATATGCAGACTAAGGAAATTGGAGATAAAGAAGAAAATGAAAAAATATGTTAGAAGAAGAATGGAAAGAGGGATTGAAAGAGAGATGGAAAGAAGGATGGAAAAAAAAGGTGAAGAGGAAGGTGGAAAAGGTATTCAAAAAGATATATAAAAGCTTAGACTGAAAGAGTGTGAGAGATTGTCAGGAGCTGGAAAAAAATAAATAAGCTCAGAAAAAAATAAAGCGGTCAGTAAAAAAATGAAAATAAGGGAAAATACGCAAGAAAGAGAGGCAAGGAGAAAGATACAGAGCCCGGAGGGGAAAGAGAGAGAGACAGTCTTCCTCCCAAGAGCCAGAAAAGAGCGACAGATATTGGCCTTGGAAACTACGAGGAAACACAATCGCCGAAGGGACAGAAAGTGGCGGAATGAGCAAAGGAAAGGAGAGGAGACAAGAGGAGAAAGAGATAAAGGAAGAGGAGGAGAAAAGGGAAGTGGCAAAGTAGGTGAGAAAGGAGAAGATAAAGGGTAAGAAAGGTAGAGAAAGGGGGAAGAGGAAATTGGAGAGAAGAGGAAGGGAAAGAGGCTGGGCTTGATGGGAGAGGAAAAAATGACGATGAAAGAGAGAGAAGGAAATGGAGAGAAGAAGAAAAGGGAGAGGAGGGAATAGGAAACGAAGGGAAAGAAGAGGAGAGGAGAGGGGAAAGAGATAACGGGAGAGGAGGAAAAAGGGCGGCAGAGTAAATGAGAAAGAAGAAGAGAAAGAATGAGAAAGGGAGAGAAAGAGAAAAGAGTGAGGTAGGGAGAGAAGGGGACAGGAAACTAGAGGAATAAATGGCAGTAAAGGAAAAAGGAGAAAGAAAGGAAGCGAAAAACAGAGAAAGAGAGAAAGAAAGAGAAATAAAAGAGGGCAGTAAAACGGAGATAAGGGGACACAGGGCTGAAAGAGGAGAGAGGGAGGCACCGGAGGGAATAAAAGGAGAGATGATAAGAGGAGAAGAGAGGAGTTAGAGGAGGAGGAGGAGAAGGGAGGATGGAGGAGGACTATAGTGGGATATGAATAGGAGGGGACAGCTTACGGGCAGAAAGAGTGAGTGGGGGAATATGAGTAAGTGAAAAGATATTAAGAAGAGGGGGAAAGATAGACGAGGTAGAAAGGAAAGAGGAAAGAGACATAGAGGTGGAAAAATAGAAAAGGTGAATATGAAAGAGGAAAAAGAAAGATCAAAATGGAAAGGAAAGAGGAAAAGGACATAGAGGTGCAAAGATAGACGAGGTAGAAAGCAAAGGAGAAAAAAGACATGGGGGTGGAAAAAAATAGAAAAGGTGGATATGAAAGAGGAAAAAGAAAGACGAGGTAGAAAGGAAAGGGGGAAAAGACATTGAGGTGAAGAGATAGAAAAGGTAAATATGAAAGAGGAAAAAGAAAGACGAGGTGGAAAGGAAAGGGGAAAACAGACATGGAGGTGGAGAGATAGAAAAGGTGGATATGAAAGAGGAAATAGACTTAGAGATGGAAAGATTGACAAGATGGAAAGGAAAGAGGAAAAAGACATAGGAGTGGAAAGATATATAGAAAAGGTGGAAAGGAAAGAAGAAAAAGACATAGAGGTGGAAAGATAGATAAGGAAGAAAGAGGAAAAAAAGACGGAATAAGAAAAAGTGGAGAAAAAAAGTGGAAAGAAAAGAAGAAAAGGAAGAGAAAAAGAAGAGAAAGAGTTGGAAGGATAGAAAAGGAAGAGAGGAAAGGGGAAAAAAGACGGAATAAGACAAAATGGAAAGAAAAAAAGACGAGAGGAAAGAAAGATATGTAGACTAAGGAAATTGGAGATAGAGAAGAAAATGAAAAAAAAATAAAAGAAGGATGGAAAGAAGGAATGAAAGAGAGATGGAAAGTATGATTAAAAAAAGTGAAGAGGAAGGTGGAAAAGGGATTCAGAAAGATGTATATAAGCTTAGAATGAAAGTGTGAGAGATTGTCGGCAGCTGGAACAAAGAAATAAGCTCAGAAAAAAAGAGAAACATTACATTTATGAAGAAATTTAAGCGAGAAACAGTGAGAGAGTAACATAGATAGCCACACAGATAGATACAAAAATAAATAAATAGGGAAACAGCAATTTTCGCGCATATTAGTTAGACAAAAAAATTAAGCTACAAACTCTCGCTTCAAACAAACAAAAAATCAAAAACAGGGAAACAAAAAAAAAAATCATTTCACAAACTCCACTCACGCGTCAAACAAACAACCACAAAAAAACTTGAATATATTTACATTCACTTCAGAAGCGAAAACTCTGAGGGAAAAAAAGTTTCAACCCACATAATTTCATATATAATTAAAAGACACTTCTGCACACCTCGCTTCGCCTCGCATCCCCTCCACACACCTAGCCTTCCCTGCCTTTCCCTGCCCTAGTCTCCCGTTGCCTCCCCTATCCTTCACTTGCCTATCTTTTCTTTTTCTTTCCCAACCTAACCTCCCCTCTACTACCCTATCCTTCCCTTCCCTATCTTTTCCTCCTCTTCCCTATACTAGCCTTCCCTTGCACACCCTATCCTTCCCTTTCCCAACCTAACCTCCCCTCTACTACGCAAGCCGCCTTCCCTTCTTTACCTTTTCCTCCCCTTTCCTAGCCTTCCCTTGCCCAAGCTAACCTCCCCTCTACTTCCCTGTCCTTCCCTTGCCTACCTTTTCCTCCCCTCCCCTACACTAGCCTTCCCTTGCCTCCCCTATCCTCCCCTTCCCTCCTATATCCTTCCCTTTAGCCTTCCCTTCCTTCCGGTCCTCAACAACACCGCCTCAAGTCAGTCGCCCTAATAATGACACACACCTCAAAAAAACTGTTAAAGGAGAGAGTGTAACGGCAAGACGAGAAGGACTGGAGGGGAGAGGAGAGGGAGGGAAAGAGGCCTCGCTTGATGGGAGAGGAAAGAAATGAGAGTGAGAAGGGGGACGGAAATGGGGAGAAGAGGAGATTGAAGAGAAGATGAGGGGAAGAGGTTGGGCGTGATGGGAGAAGAAAAAGACTAAGAGAGGGTCAGGAATAGGGTGGAGAAGAAGTAGGAGTAAGAAGAAAGGAAAGTAGGCGGACGCGAAGGGAGAGGAAAAAGAGAATGAGAGAAAGAAGAAAGGAAAAGGAGAGAAAAGGAATAAAATGGTAAGGAGAAATAACGTGAGAGGGGAAAGAAGGAACAGAGAAAAGGGAAGGTTAAGAAGAATTAGGAGACGAAAAGGAAGAGTAAGGAAATAGACACAAGACAAATCATTTAAAGAGAAAAAAACACATTGAAAAAAGAAAGAAATATTAGGAAGAGGAAATAAGGGATGAAAATATCCGCCCCCTTCCCTTCATCTCCGTACTGCAACTCCGCTACTCAAACAGACAGACGCGTTTTACACAACCTGGGACCAAAACTTTCTATGACCTCGAGGCGCGGACCATATAATTCGTCCTCTTTCTCTCTGTCTCTGTCTCTCTGTCTCTGTCTCTATCTCTCCTTCTCTTTTCTGTCTCTTTCTCTCTTACTCTTTTTCTGTCTCTCTGTGTTTCTGGCTGTCTCTCTTCCTCCCTCTCTGTCTCTGTTTATATCTCTCTCTCTAATTCTCTCCTCTTCTCTTTCTTTTTCTCTCTAATGAATAAATAAATAATGAATGAATAAATCTATACAAAATACAAATAAAAAAGAATAAATAAATAAAAATAAATGAATAGAATGTAAAAATTGAATACATAGCCAAATAAAATGAAATAAATGAAAAAAATATATATAAATAAAAATAAATAAATACATAGATAGATGAAAACAGAAAGACAGATGAGCGTGTAAAAAAAAAAATTAAATAACACTTTAGAGATGAAAAAAACAGTGAAATAAACAAAATCCTATGAAGCAGAAAAATAATACATCTCTTCAAAGGATCGTAGGAAAAATAACATGGAAAAAAAAACGTAGAAGCAGAGGGAGAAACACGTATTATGATAATCGTAATTTTTGCCTTTGAAGCTAACGGAGAAGGAAGAAGAGGAGTAGGAGGAGGAGGAGAAGGAGGAAGAAGAAAAGGATGAGTAAGAGCGAAGAAAACGAACTAGCAACCGAGAAAACTTACGACAAAACGGAGTCAAAAATGTAAAAAAAAAAGTATGAGAAAGAGGAAAATAAGAACACATAAAAAAACAGAGCAATGCAAGATTTACCGAAGTCGTACCAGGAAGCGGGAGGAGAAACAGAAGGAGGAAGAGGAAGAGGAGGAAGAAGAAGAAGAGTAAGAGGCAAGCAGACGAATTAGCAAATGAGAAAACCTAAAACAACATAATGGAGGAAAAAAATGTATAAAAATAGGAAAGGAAAAGAGGAAACAAAAGAGAACACAGAAAAACGATAGCAAAAAGTAAGAAAACCTGCGACAAGTTGAAGAATGTAAAAAAAATAAAAATGTAAAACAGGTAAAAATGTATAAGTAAAAATGTAAACAGGAGTAAAAATGTAAAAAAACTGTAAAAATGTTAAAAAAATGTAAAAAAATATAAATGTTAAAAAAGAAAAATGTAAAAACAAACAAACAGGAAAACACATGAGAAAATAATAACACACAAAACCAGCGCAATGCAATCTTTATCGAGGTCGCGGCAGTCATGTGGAAGGCTAATTCGGCACAACACCTGTATGTCCAATCACGCCACGAACACCTGTCTCTTGCGGGCCCTCACAGCGACGCGTGGATAATGGAAAGGCCGAGCAAAGAGAAACAGGATCCGAAGTGCTATTATTTTCCCGCTTAACCGCGCAGAAATGAAGGCAAGGAAGTCATCAAGGCGAAATCTCTCTTCCCTCTCCTCCGTCTTCATTTCTCTTGTCTTCCTTTCTTTTCATGATTTTCTTCCTTTCTTTTTTCCTCCTTCTCCTCTTCATCATCACCTGTATCTTTCTTCTCTTATCCCTTCTCCCTCTTTTTCTTTCTCCACCTCCGTCATTATTTCTTTTGTTTTCCTTTTTTCTTCATGACCTTCTTCTTTTATCCCTTCTTCCTCTTTTTCATTCTTTCTCCTCTCTGTTTCTTCACCTCCGCCATTATTTCTTTTGTTTTCGTTTTTCTTCCCCCGACCTTCTTCCTTTCTTTCTTTCTTTTTCTCGTTCTCCTCTTCGTTGTCGGTGCCTTTCTTCTCCTTCTCTTCCTTTTTTCTTTCTTTCTCCTCCTCGTCGTTGTCAGCATCTCTTTTTTATTCTTCATTTTTTGTTTAATTTTCCTCCTCTGTCCTTTGTCTCCTTTTTCTCCTCCTCCTTCCTCTTTCCTTTCTTCCTCTTCGTTGTCAGCTTATTTCTTCTCCTCTTTTTTTCTTTCTTCCTTCTGCTCTTCGTCGTCAGTGTTTTTTTCCTCTCTTCTTCCTTCCTTTTCCCTTTCTTCTCCTTCCTCTTCGTCGTCAATGTTTTTCTTCTCCTCCTCCTTCCCCCTCTTCCTTTTGTCATCAGTTTCCTTCTCCTCTTCCTCCTCCTTCTCCGTCTCCTTATTCCGACCGTCACAACATTTTCCTCCTCCCAATCGTCCACTTCATTTTTCCTCCCCTCCTCTTCCTCTTCCTCCTCCTCCTCCTCCTTGTATATTATGAGCGGTGGATGAAATGTTGCCTCACTCCGGAGACAGAATGAGAGAGAATGACAGAATGAAAGAGAGCGAGGGCGAGAGAGAGAGGAAGAGCAAGAGAGAGAGAGAGAGAGAGAGAGAGAGAGAGAGAGAGAGAGAGAGAGAGAGAGAGAGAGAGAGAGAGAGAGAGAGAGAGAGAGAGAGAGAGAGAGAGAGAGAGAGAGAGAGAGAGAGAGAGAGAGAGAGAGAGAGAGAGAGAGAGAGAGAGAGAAACATCGATAGTCTCCTTTGTTATTGAAACTCAGGTAGCTACTAAAAAAATGTAAAAAAAAAAAAAAAAAAAAAGAAATCTGGAGAGGTACTCAGCCACAACAGCAGAAGGGGGGGCGGCGGGGGGGAGGGGGGGAGGCGGGAGGGGGGGAGGGGAGGGGGGGGGGGGACGAGAGCAATACCAGTTCGATTTTTCACAACCACGTATCTCTCAACTTCTTCACATGTATAAAGTCACAAACACACCATCCCGCACCCCCCCCTCACCCACCCCGTACACGACAGCTCCTTTTTTTACCCTTTCCACCTTTTAAGACACCCTTCACCATCACCACCTTGAACCTTCCAGCTACACCCTCACCACGGTACCCCATTCCCCTGCTCCAGATCTCTCCGTCACATCCTTCCATACCATATACACCCATTAGAAAGCCCTTCCTCAACCCTTTCCAACCCTTAGAACACCCCCTTCCCATCACAGTTATAAAACGCAAATGAATATCCGTAAAAAAATTGTGAAGAAGCTACAAATCTTACTTTTCACATATAAAGGAACTATTTTTTTTTACAACAAAGGAGACAGCTCAAGGGCACAAACAGAGGAAACAGTAATAAAAAAAGCCCGCTACTCGCTGCTCCTAAAAAGAATCCAAGGGTGTGTCCGAAAGAAGGGTAAAAACAACCATTCACCGTAACAGGACGCAAGTTAACGTCCGTAGAAACGCGACAACTTCCAAACTCCCGAACCTCCAAACGTAATCTTCAAGTGGATTACGAGGGAGGACTTTGCTAGAGTTTCCCATAAGTTTGTGTAATTCCATGTATCTCACTTTTCACATACAAAGTCACAAACACACACACATTCACCGTAATCGAACGCAAATAAAACGTTCGTAAATAAAGAATAAAGAAACTACGAATCTCCCTTTTCACATACAAAGTCACACGCAAACAAACGTTCACCATCATAGAACGCTAATGAACGTCTGTATGAAAATAATGAAGACACGCGCTAACTTCTTCCGAACTCTCCTCGAAGTGGATTACGAGAGAGGACTTCGCAAGAGCCTCACTTAATTTCGTGTAATGTCGTGTGATTCGTCGACCTCATTTTAACTTTGCTCCCATAATCCTCGGCTCGGCGGCAAGACAATACCCGGGCGATTGGATGCCTCTCTCGAACCCTCCTCAACTTGGTCCTAATCGCTTGGCTTTTATGAACTCCCTCTTATTAAAATCGCTTACTCACTTCCCACTCATTAATATTGCATTCACTTATTTTTTAAACTGATCTCCACTTCTGTTTACCTTTTATTCTTTCATTCTTTAATATTTTCCTTTTTATATTTTATTCCACTTCTCTTTATCTTTTACTCTGTTCTTCAGGGTATCGTTTCCAAGTATATTCTTATCAAAATCGTCTAAGTTCTGTCATTAATTTTTTTTTTAGGCTCTCAACTCTCTCTTATTTCAATCACTTTCTCACATTCCGCGTATTAATGTCGCATCCATTTCTTTCTTTAACGGGTTTGTACTTTTTTTTTCATATGATCCTTTCTTTCTTTGAACCAATCTCTACTTCTTTTTAATAGTCTTTTCTTCTGCCCTTAATGGTATCGTCTTCATGTCTGCTCTTGTCAAATCGTCTCTGTCCTTTCATAATTTTCTTTAGTCTTTGCTAGGCTCTGAAATCCCCTCTATCAAAATCACTTCTCACTTTCCACTGATCAATATCCCATCCACTTCTTTCTTTGCACTGGTCTCCACTACTTCTTCATACAATCGTTCACTAAGCTCTTATTGGTATTGCCTTCAAGTCTATTCCTATCAAAATTGTCTTAACTACTATCGTACTAAATTAGTTTTTCGATCTTCTCTTCTCAAAAATCAAAATTACTTTCCAGTCCATATATATATAAAAATCGTCTAAGTACTTGCAAAACTTCCATTATGTTTTTAGTCTATTCCTGTTAGGCATCGTTTGCAAGTAATCTTATAGCAAATTATTTTCCACACTTCTACCAAAAACGTCTCGAAACTAGCTTCTCAAAATCACTTTCCAGTCCATATACATCAAAATCGTTTAAGTCCTTTCATAACTTTCCTAATTTTCATAATATCGTTGTCAATTACTTTCGTACCAAATAAATTTTCGAATCCTCTCTTCTCGAAACCGTTTCCAATATTACTTCCCAGGATCACTTTCAATACCATTTACTTCGATTACACAGTTGCCGCTTTCCTCCACTAAAAAAATCGTCCTCTAATGTAGTCTTGTGCGCCTCGGGGTTGACGGAAAATGTGATGAATTCCCGCTTTATTAATAGAATGCTTTTTTTTTTCCATCTATTTAACTAACACGATACTCTACTCTCAGTTATTGACGTCCACCAACTCCTCTGCTTGCTTGCGGTTCTCTCTCTCTCTCTCTCTCTCTCTCTCTCCCCCCCCCCCATCTCCCTCCCCCCTCCCACCTCCTCCTCTCTTTCAAACTCGAAATGCGAAAAAATATCTGACAGCCAATTAATCAGACACATGCAAATCACATGCAGAACATTCATTTAATATATCTCTTTTTTTTTTTTTTTACTCCCCGGAGAAGAGAGAGAGAGGTGAGAGAGAGAGAGAGAGAGAGAGAGAGAGAGAGAGAGAGAGAGAGAGAGAGAGAGAGAGAGAGAGAGAGTGTGTGTGTGTGTGTGAGAGAGAGAATTAGGTGTGATTACAGACCAATGGCATCACATCTATAACTTAAGACCAAACTGACAACAAAGGATTTGATTGCAGAGATCGTTTGTGTGATTACCATAATTATCATCTATATATTTGCTCTCTCTCTCTCTCTACCGTTGCATAATACCCCTTTAATAAAACTCAACCTCTCGAGAAAACTAATTGAATGCCTCGAATTTTTAGCTGCCATTAATTAAGTTGAGGTGAAAAAGGCGAAAAAGGACACTCTTACACGCTAATCAATTCCTAGAGGAGGAGGAGGAAAACAAACTTGAGGTATCGACAAACAGCGTAGATCAGTTCCACGAAGAGAGAGACAGACAGGCGGACGCAGAGAGATATATGTACACACAAACACACAGATACACCCACAGTTGAGAGGTTAACACACATACGCATGAAAGACACACAAACACACAGATACACCCACAGTTGAGAGGTTAACACACATACGCATGAAAGACACACAAACACAGATACAAACATACAAACAGATACAGACAGAAACAGAGGCAGAGACAGACAGAGAAAGACAGAGACAGTCACAGAAGATAAAAACAGAGACAGAGGCAGAGACAGACACAGTCACACAAGATACACACACAAAAAAGAAAGACAAACTAAAGTGAGAACCAAATAAAAAGTTAACTTGCTGACTATTGAATTCCCTAATTGATAAACTTCTATACACTAAATTAATAAAGTTCTGTATAATCGCTAGAATTCAGGTATCTTGTTAAGCGTTAAGCCAAATACTTTCTTCTATAAATAAACGAGTTTCTGAAGTGTTATATTTGAGACAAGTAATAATAAGAGACATTACATATCACCTTCAACCCACATAAACCACCTTCTGAAATATCGTCTGTATAAGTATGTAAGGAAAATATTTGGGAGGCTGAATTCCATGCGCTATTGACGGTGAACTTATTTCCGTCTATTTTGGCTTATGGGGAGATTGCTAGGAATGTTTATGAATATTTGGTTGGTATGTCTAGCGTTCTCAATTTCAACCATATTTTTTTTCCTTTTTTTCGTTATTTTCGATTTTTTTTTCACTTAAATATTTTCTTTCTATTTCATTTGTTTAAGGTTTTCTTTCTTTCATCTTTACTCTCTCTTTCTCTTTCGCTCTCATTTTTACTCATGTTCTCTCGCTGTCTCATTCTCACTCTCACTTTCCCTCTCTCTCACACTCACTTTCACTCTCCCTCACATTCTCACTCACTCTCACTCACACACTCTCACTCACACACACTTTCACTCACACACACTTTCACTCACACACACTTTCACTCACACACACTTTCACTCACACACACTCCACCACACACTCCACCACACACACCACACACACCACACACACCCCACTCACACACACCTCACCACACACACTCACCACACACACTCCCACCACACACACACTCCACACACACCTCACTCACACACACCCTCACTCACACACACACTCACTCACACACACACCACCACACACCTCACCACACACACCACACACACACACACCTCACCTGCACTCACTCACACACACTCTCACTCACACACACTCACACACACTCTCACTCACACACACACTCACTCACACACACTCTCACTCACTCACTCTCACCCACTCACTCTCACTCACATACACTCACTCACACACTCTCACCCACTCACTCTCACTCACACACACTCTCACTCACACACACTCTCACTCACACACACTCACTCACACACACTCTCACTCACACTCTCACTCACTCACCCTCACTCTCGTTCTCAGCGTGTAACATTTGCATACTGAATTAAACCAACACCTCCGCATTCCCAACCTGTCAGGTAATCTCTTCGCCCAACACACACATCAAACTCAGTCTCGCTAATTAGCCACCTGAGGAACACCTGGCTTATTACCCGCATGGATTATGTTCGCCTGTGCTACCTGTAATTAATGTGTTGTGCTGGCAGGAACACGAGGTTTGATTTGGTGAGGTTTTAGATGAGGTTAATAACTGCCTCTAATAATAATGTTAACACGCTAGGTTTTGTTTTTCTAAGGCTTTAAGTGGGGCTCATAGCTCCCCAAACAATAATAATAATAATAGTAGTAGTAGTAGTCATAGTAGCAATGTTAGTAGTAGCAATAATAGTAGTGACAATAGTACTAGTAACAATAGCAGCAATAATAGTAGTAGTAAAAATCGCAATGAAATAGTAATACAGTAATGATAAAATATGATGCGTTAGTAATTTCAGAGCAAACAAAATATTTTCCTTTTAATTTCCCCGCTTATCAACACCACTCGCATTACGCTCTATCTAAACGTAAACACAAAAAAGGGCTTTCAACACGCTAGCTATTCCACAATCGCATCTGCCTCCCCGCATGGACTAATTAGGATGTGGCTGATACGCGACAGGCCAGCACGGGAACACGGGACGGGGAGTGACACCTGCAGGAGGGCCGACAGACAGACATCTACCTGGGGTGTTAATGACTGTACGGGCGGACGGGAGGCTCGGCGGTGACACTGAATACTTAACCGATCCTGCGGGCGTGGAAGAACTGCTTGCTTGAAGGCGTAAGAGCAACAGTCATGGGGAGAGAAAAGGTGAAGGATATTTGAGTTGCTGGGGTAAGGAAATAAAAATATGCAAGTCTGGGTTTAATGAAAGAGGAAGTTAGTAAATTATGAGTAATAGAAGATGACACACAAGCGGCGAGTAGCGGGCTTTTTTTTGTGTGTGTGCCCCTTTTTGTTGCCCTTGAGCCGTATCCTTTGATGCAAAAAAAATAAAATAAATAGAAGTTTTAATCGTGAAAAAAAGCGACTGAGAACAAGACAGAATATGGAATAGGAGAAGGGAATGGCAGGGAAAGATAAAAAATATACAAGTCTGGGTTTAATGAGAATGGAAGCTAATGAATTGTGTAGAACAGAAAATGGCAGTCAAGTAAATAGGAAAAGGTCTATTCTTTTTTTTTTTTTGTGTGTGTGTCTTCGCCTGTAGCGCCGGTAGGCCTTCTTGAATGCGGGATCCACACGTTAACCACTCATTATTAGGGATGGAATTTAAGGGAGCGGGAAAAGGGGAAAGAGGTTTTAAAAGGAAAGAGGAGGGGGAAGAACAGAAGGGGGGAATCATTTAAGAGGCTCATTGAAGATGGGAAGGGGAGGAGTTGTGAGGGGAAGAGAACATGAAGAGGGCGTGTCAACAAGTGGTTATGAGGTAAAGAAAATGGAGTGTAGTGGAGTGTAGGCGGGGATGTAGAGAGAGGAGGAGGAGGAGGAGGAGGAGGAAACATGGAAACATGGAAATGCAGGCAACAGAAAGCCTATTGGCTCATTACGAGGTCGCCCGCTTGGGTGATTTAATCTGCTCGACCGCCGCTTGGGGCTTGGTGAGCAGATGAAAGCACCTCGATATTGAGGAGCAGATGGAGGAGGAGGAGGAGGAGGCGGAGGAGGAGGAGGAGGAGGAGAGAGAGAGAAGGAGGAATCAATGCAGAACAAAGGCGACAGAGAGAGAGAGAGAGAGAGAGAGAGAGAGAGAGAGAGAGAGAGAGAGAGAGAGAGAGAGAGAGAGAGAGAGATAACTAAACTACACAGAACATCAACATCAATCAATCAACATCGCCCGACTTCTACTACTACTACTACTACTACTACTACTACTACTACTACTACTACCACTACTACTACTACTACTGCTACTATTTCTACTTCTACCCTTCCTCTCGTTATTATGGGATTGACAAAGAAATTATTGACATTGTAACGCCCACACGAGCCACTTTCAATATTGGAATTTCCTGGAACGTTCTATTTCCACACCTCCTCCGTTTTGAGATCATACAGCAACAAGAAGAAATGGCAATCATATTAATGCATCATATTTTTTCATCTACTTTGAGTGTCTGCTGGTCTGTCTGTCTGTCTGTCTGTCTGGCTGTGCCTCTTAGTGTGTCAATCTTCTTTTTCTATCAGTCTAGATAAGTATTTCATTTTTTTCTGTCTGTCTGTATCTCTCTCTCTCTCTCTCTCTCTCTCTCTCTCTCTCTCTCTCTCTCTCTCTCTCTCTCTCCTCATTTCCCTACCCTCTCTCCCTTCCACACTTCGATATACTCTCCCCACTCACTCCCTTCCCACCTCAAGGGTCCAAAACACACCTTTAATACGAACAAACGTGTATCCTTAATTCGCCGCACCTGTTTACAATACCTGCGTTAATCACGGGCATGTGCGGGGTTGGTTACGTTCGGCCGGGTATTATGAACACAGCTTCTTTTTACACCGCTAATTGGGAGGTGATATTGTTGAATGCAAGCAATGGACAAACTTGATTCGCTTAGTACAAGGAATAGAAAGCAAATTACCGCCGGATGCTGCAATGGGAGCCGAGCAAGAAAGAACACCTCAACAGTTATCTTAATCCTCTTGAAATTGACGAGTCCAGGCAATGAAGCAATTTGGGATTAGTATGAGAGAAGAAAACCTAATACCGCTGGATGCTGCAACGAGATATGAAAAGAAGAAAGGGAGAAAGCAACGCCTCTCTATTTTTTTTATTTTATTGATATTGATGGATCCAAGCAATGATGTAATTTGAGTCTATTAGTATGAAAAAGGAAAGTCTATTACCGCTGGATGCTGCAACGAGATATGAAAAGGAGAAAGGGAGAAACAACGCCTCTACCTTTTTTTTAATCTTCTTGATATTGATGGGTCCAAACGATGATGTAAGTTGAGTCTATTAGTACAAGGAAAGGAAGGAGATCAGAGTCGGATGCTGCAACAGGAAATGAGAATGAGAGAGGGA
Source organism: Eriocheir sinensis (assembly GCF_024679095.1). Taxonomy (NCBI): domain Eukaryota; kingdom Metazoa; phylum Arthropoda; class Malacostraca; order Decapoda; family Varunidae; genus Eriocheir; species Eriocheir sinensis. The sequence goes on from NC_066563.1 coordinate 6,667,664, forward strand.
GAAGGAATGTCTTTATCTTTTTTACCCCTTTCACATAGACGAATCCAAGCAATGAAGTAATCTGTTTCTGTTAGTACGAGAATGGAAAACCTATTATCGTCGGATGTTGCAAGGAAAACCGAGGGAAAAAGAAAGCCTCTAATGTTTTTTCACTTGATATTGATGAAAGTGATTTGATTCTAGTAGTTAAGGATGAGGAAGTAGATCGCAAATATTGGAATTAGAACAGGGAGATGCTGGAACAAGAACCGAGGGAGAAAGAACGACCTCAATATTTTTTTTTCTTCCTGATATTGATATACGCAAGCAATGAAGTAATCCGTATATATTAGTGAAGGAAGCGGAAGTAGCTAACATATGCTGGAATAAGAACAAAGAGAGGAAAAAAATAACTTAATCATATTCAACTTTTCTCATATTAGTTTCACGAAAATAATTATATGCTATTGAATGCAAGCAATTAAATAATTTGATTTTAATGAGAAGGAACTTAAAACTCGTATAATTATGCATGCAATTAAAACAATAATGATGCAACTACGAAAGAAAGAATACCTCGAATATTTTTTTTTTTTATAATTCTGAAACCTGCTCTACGAAAATGAAAATTGATAGTGAATGATGATGCCGGGAAACGCAACCGATGAAGTAACTTGATTATAATGAAAAGAAACTAAAAGAAAATTATAGATGATGCAGAAGTAATACAGAAAGAAAAATTACTCCTAACATAGTTGTCTCAGTTCTTAAAGTCGCTAAGAGGGAAAGACACATAGATCATACAGTAAAAATTAGGAGAAAAAATACCACTTGATACTTAGATGATACAGTAAAAAAAAAAAAGAGCTCTTGATATTGATTATAATAAAAAATAAAGCAAATATAGACGTAGAAATAGTAAAAAACAAATCGTACATAATTATCTCTTTTCATAAACCCACGAAGAAGCTAAAACATTATATATAGATCGATACAGTAATACAAATAATGAAAAAAACTCTTATCTAATTCTCTCTTTTCATAAACCCCCGAAGAACCTAAAATACATTATAGACGATCAAGTAATAATAAAAAAAAACTCCTACATAATTCTCTCATCCACGAATTCTCTCCCACGATGAAGCTAAAACACATTATAGACGATACAGTAATAAAAATAATAAAATAAAACTCTTACATAATTCTCATCCACGAATTCTCTCCCACAGAAAAGCTTAAAACACAAGGACGAAATAGTTGATAATAAAAATGAAAAACACCTCTTGCATGCCTTTCCCCATTCCTCACACACGCTCAGTGAGGATGAACTGACGTGGAGGTATGAGCGGAAGGGGTGAAGGAGGGGAAAATATGGGTTGAGAAATGACTGCCCATCTCCCTCTCCTTTCCCTTCCTCTCTATCTGTCCCGAGCATCCACCGTCCTTACTCCCCTTCCCTCTTCCCTCCAGCTACAGCCTCTTACATCTTCCCTGCTCTTACCCTTCCTCTCTCCCTCCCTTCCCCTCTCCCTCTCTCTCTCTCTCTCTCTCTCTCTCTCTCTCTCTCATAATACTCATTCTTTACGACTTTTAATTGAAAATGAAGCTTCAAGCGAAGACATAATTACTACTGATGGAACTTGAGAGAGGAAGGAAGGACTGAAGGAAGGAAGGAAAGAGGGAAAGAAGAGAAGAAGGAAAGGAGGATAGAAGGAAGGAGGAGCAAGAAGAGAAGGAGGTAGGAAAATAAGAGAGAAAGGAAAGGAGATAGTCAAGGACGAAGTAAGGAAGGAAGAAAGGAGTGAGGGAAGAGGGAAGAGGAGGAGGAATAGAGATTGAACACAAGTAGGATGGAAGAAAGGAGAGAAGAAAGAGAAGAAAAAAGAAAGCGAATAACAAAGGGAGGAAAATTGAGGTAACGAAGAAATGAAGAAACAAATAAAACAAGATGGAGGAGGAGGAGGAGGAGGAGGAGGAGGAGGAGGAGGAGGAGGAGAAGATGTATCACAAGGAAGAAAAGGAAGGAACCGAGAAATGGTTGAGCGATAAAACTCTCTCTCTCTCTCTCTCTCTCTCTCTCATTTGTATTTATCACCCAGCGGCTTTTTTCCCGATTATTTTGGCCTTGATTATTTTTGGGGGAGGGGGGGAGGGGGAGGGGGAGGGGGACCGAACAGGAAGCCGAAATGCGCCAGTTTTAATTACTATTGCAAATTTCCGTGACATTCAAAAGCTTTCCGCACTGCGTTTCCGTCGCACTCTCTCTCTCTCTCTCTCTCTCTCTCTCTCAGTCTATATCTATCCATTATCTCTTCTATCTATCTATCTATCTATCTATCTATCGCTATCTCTTGCTCTTTCTAATGCTCGTTTTCATTCTCTCTCTCTCTCTCTCCCTACCTGGCGTGTACCTGTCTCCTCGCCTATCCGCCATCAATCTAAATGGGATGAAACAGATATTGGACGTGTGGCTGACGCGCCCAAATTGGTAATCAAGACAATGTTACAAAGAATCAAATAACTTTTGCTCACGTTCGGTAAGGAAGAAAAAGAGAAACAGGAAACATATATTCTTTTTACGTTTGTTTGTAGTATTCCAGTCTTCGAAGTCTATTATAAAGTTGATATAAAAAAAACGGAGAATCAAATAACTTTTTGTTCTTCCGTTCGTTAAGGAAGAAAAAGGATACAAAGATATGATTAAAAAACATGTATTCCGTATACGATTGTTTTTAGAATATCAGTCTTTCAAAATTAATGAATAGTATAAGTAACAGAAAGAAACGGAGAGTCAAATAACTCGTTTTTTCTTCCGTTCGTTAAGGAAGAAAAGAGAAAACAAAGATAAAATAGAAAAACATTTATACTTTATATTTTCGTTTTTCGTATTCCAGTCTTTCACGTTTATAATACAGTTAACTAAAAAAAATACGGAAATAACATAATAACATAAGGAGTCTGCAAGTTAGCTCCTGGGAACCTAACCCAATCATGAATTAATCTAATCCTTTTTTAATGTATCTACCGTATTGGCACCCACAACATGACTGCCAACCCTGTCTGACCCACTCATCCACCACTCAGTTAACCCTATCCTTGACAATGTCCTTACTGAATCTGAGTTTATTTTATCCCATTACCACGTGACCTACCCTGCTCCCTTAGCGTCAGAATTATTATAAGAAATCGCAACACACATAAAATATCTAACAGAAAACTAAAAATGCAGAAAAAAGTAAATACAAAAAAAGTGACCATGAACTGTTGTGCTTACTTCGCCCCTGTCTATTAAGAATATTGTAAAAAAAAGACCCCCCCAAAATTGATACGACTAAAAGATTAACTGAGCATGGATCAAGCTTGACTTTTTTAACTTAGCGTCCGTGTCTGCCTCACAAAAACAAAACAAAAAATAGAACACAAAAGTACAGGTGGATGGGCTCGCATATCCATACACCTTTTTGCAGAGGTTAAAAAAGTCATTCCCTACCTCAGTTACCAGGAAATTCATCGCTCGCTAACTCTCCTTGTTCATCAGGGAAGCGGAGTGTATTACTTTTCTTTCACTTCACAAAAAAAAAACTCACTTGATTTTTTTTAGCTTTGTTGAAGAGGAAAAATGCTTCCTTTTTCTGCACCTCCGTTTGATTGTATTTCTGGAAAGCTGTTACTCACCGTATGTCAGAAGAGGAAGAGGAGAGATGTTCGGAGGAGGGGAGGAAGGAGAGAGAGGAAGGGAACACGGATGGAGAGACAGGAGGAACGAAGGAAGCAAGAGACGAAGAGAGAGAGCAGGTAAAAACGATTTGCATGGAAAGAAGGAAAGGAGGGGGAGAAGGAAGGAACGATGGAACGAAGGAAGAAAGGAAGGAAGGAAGGAAAGGAGGAAGGAAAGGAGGGGAAGAGGGAAGGAACGATGGAAGGAAGGAACGATGGAACGAAGGAAGAAAGGAAGGAAGGAAGGAAAGAAGGAAGGAAGGAGGGAAGGAAGGAAGGAAGGAAAGAAGGAAGGAAGGAAGGAAAGGAGGGGAAGAGGGAAGGAACGATGGAAGAAAGGAAGGAAGGAAGGAAGGAAGGAAGGATTGAAATGAACACATGATTATTTGAGAGGGGAACAAACGATGTTGATTAAAAAAAAAGTTCAAGTTGATAAAAAAAGTTAATTAAATAGAAGCAGAGTTAAAAAAAATGGCGAAAAAAACCAAAAATATGATGAAATAAAAAAAAACCAAAAATCCGCAGAGAGAGAGAGAGAGAGAGAGAGAGAGAGAGAGAGAGAGAGAGAGAGAGAGAGAGAGAGAGAGAGAGAGAGAGAGAGAGAGAGAGAGAGAGAGAGAGAGAGAGAGAGAGAGAGAGAGAGAGAGAGAGAGAGAGAGAGAGAGAGAGAGAGAGATGCAAATTCTGAACAAGGAAAAGACAACAACACGAACCTGAAACAAGTAAACTAGAAGGAGGAGAAGGAGGAGGAGGAGGAGGAGGAGGAGGAAGAGGAGGAGGAGAAGTTAAAAAAAAAAGAGACAAGGACAAGTTGATAAAAGAAGTCAGACAAGGACTGAAGAAGATGAGGATGAGAAAGATAAATCGATGAAAGTTGAGATAAAAAAAAAGAGAATAAGAAATAAAACAAGTAAATACAATAAAGAAGAAGAAGAGAAGGACGAGAGTGAGAGGAGGAAAAGGAAGAAAAGGAGACAAAGGAAGAGAACAACGGCGATTAAAAAAGAAAAGGAAGAGAAGGCGGACAAAAGTAAAAGGAAACAGGAACAAGAAAGGAAAATAACAACGAAAATGAGAAAGGAGGAGGAAAGGGAAAGGAGGAAAAGGGAGAGAGAGAGAGAGACAAAGGAAGAAAACTATGGATGTGGAAGGGAAACATGGAAACATGGAAACATGGAAACGCAGGCAACAGAAAGCCTATTGGCTCATTGAGTTGCTCCTATTTGCGAATTATCCTGATCGCCACAGCCTGGGGCCTGGGAGGAGCAGATGCCTCGCCTCGACATTGAGGAGATGATGAAAGCGCCTATTGAGGAGCAGATGCAAGCAACTCAAACTTCAGTTTACTCCCCAACGAAGTGACGCGAGATTCGATTCTATAAGGAGTTGAAGTTGAATACATTTCGTTACCATACTTTGGAAGATTTGTTCCAGTGACGACGTGACGGGAAAAGAAAAAAAAGACCTCTTCCGTGTTCTGGTTTACATCGACTGACTGAATAAATGAAACTTTTATTTTTTTTTTTGGTGTTCTTAGGAACAGAAGAAATTACGTTATTGAATTTTTAGTGATTTTAGATGATTCTGAAGACTTGAATCATATCTCCCTCGTAGGCTCTTTTTTCAATGCAAAGAGATTGAGTCGCTTGAGTCGTAGATTACGGTTGGGTGGTCGTGGTGTCATTCATTTTCGTTGGGCGTCCTCATTTTCAAAGTCCTTCTTAATCCTTTGACCAGAACCGAGACCAGAACTGTACTGTGCGTCTCGAGGCGGTCTTACACAACAGGTGCATACTTACCATGGGCATATACATTTCCTTTGGTGCTATGAACCTGAGCATAGTAGGCTGTTTGTTGTTTGTTGTTTTGCTTTCTTTTACAGTGATTCGCGTGTTTCAGGTCACTGCTGATAGTCCTTTTCTCCTGCATTCCTTCCAGAGGTCTTTGCAGAGGTCTCCCATTTAAGATGTATGTGTGTTTACTATTTCCTTTGTTAATTGCATGACTTTGCATTTGTCAACATTTTTTCCATTTTTTTTTTTTTTTCCGACCATTCGATAATGTGGATTGTCTCTTCTTGATTTGATTTTTTCGGTCTTTATTTCCTCCTTCTTTTCCCCACCTTAGTCATCACATTCTCGATATTGTGGATTTCAGTCCTGATTCGAGGTCGATGAAATATATATGATGAGGAGAATGATATATAGCGAAGCACTGGAGAGGTTCCGACTGTGACTGGAAGCCAATCGAAGGCTGTCCGTTGAGTAGGTGAGCGTTGTTTTTTGTCGGTGAGCCAATCTCTTTCCACGCGATCAGATTGGCTCCGCGCCTGCCGAGTGCCTGCGAGGAGTCAGTCGGTCGTAAGGATCGAATCCAAAGGTACCTTGTCGGTCGCTATATATCCAGGTATGGGGCATCATCAGATATATTATCCCATATATTGTTTATACCTAATGGAAGTAGTCGGCAGGAGCGCTTGTTTCTGAAGCCGTTTCTGGGTGTCGTCGTGTCGTTTTTTACTGCTTCTTCTAACAATACTAAATAAGTTTGTCTTTCTAATCTTTTTTTTCCTTTTGATTGCCAACTCTTGGGTTCAACGTTTTAGTTCCCTTTTTGTTACGCTTTGAAATTACTTTTTGATTGAACGTGTTTCAGGCTTTCGTCTTCCTTTCCAATTTTCAATTGAACAGACTGGTTTAGAATGTTTAGGAAAAAGTGGTGTGTTTTTTGTTGTTTATCATTTCTTTAATAAAAACAACAGTTGACTTGTTCGTGTCGAGTTTATCCAAACACTCTTTCTCTTCCTTACCTCTTCTTCTTTGGTCGTGTATATATGCGTGATTTTCAGGGCGGGTTCCTCGGCGGTTGACTGTGTTCTCGGCATGTGAATACTGTATGCGATTCTGTCAGGGGACCAAGAAGGGGAAGAAGAAGAATAAGAAGAAGAAGAAGAAAAATATAACAGATGTGAGATTAATAGAGAGAAAAGTATAAATTAACAAGAGGAAGGAGAGACGAGGAAACGGAAGGAAAGGTAGAGGAGGAAAAGAGAATTTAGAACTTGAGATACACGAGGAAACGCAGAAACATGGAAGAGGAAGAGGACACGGAGGAAGAGAAGCAGGAAGCGAAGGGGACGAGGAGTAGGTAAAGGAGGAGGAGGAGGAGGAGGAGGAGGAGGAAGAGGGGAACAAAGGGAGCGAAGACACGAAACACAATTCCACTTCTCGCAACAGTAAAGGACAAACAGACGGGCTGCTTGCTTCCCTCACCTCGCCTCCTTCCCGGCCCGCTCAGTCCCCGTAATAAACACACAAACACAAACACACACACACATGTACACACACACACACAAAGGCACACACATACACACGCGAGAGAAAGCAATGAAGGAACACGAACTGACACACAGACACACACACTGCCTTGCTAAACACACACAAATACACACATTATAAGGAGTTGGAACACACACACACACACACACACACACACACACACACACACACACACACCACACAGTTACCCATGTCATTGCATTAAAAGCGCTTCATGTCAATTTTTTTTATTTATTATGAATGACCTACAAGCTTCATTTTAATAGAACACTACGCATTTAATAATTGGACTTCAACGGGATACGCCAACGTGTGTGTGTGTGTGTGTGTGTGTGTGTGTGTGTGTGTGTGTGTGTGTGTTAGTGTTAGTGGTGATAGTCATAGCAATAGCAGTAGTAGCAGTAGTAGTAATAGTAGTAGTAAAAGAAAAAATATTAATAGTGCTAATATTTTCTTTTCCTGAGTTGAAGAGATTCCTAAGAACTACTAATTGGGCAGATTTGGGCTTTGTGGGGCTTACGCTGCGTGGTGAAGGGCAGCTGACGGCCCGACAAAGAACAGGGGGATAAGGAGAGCTGGAAAGGGCGGCAGCTTCCCTCAAGACTAACCTTTCCGAGCGAGTGGCCGGGACAGGATTTCTTTTCTATATGTCACTGGTAGCCTCTTGAATAAGCTCAGAAAACGGGAGAGATACGGGGAACTCCTATATTGTTCTCGATTTTATTTTTAGTTCGTCTAGCCAAGAGCATTATACAGCCATTCAGTATATTTTTATCTTTCTTGTTAAAACGCTTCAGACAAAATCGCGGGACAACAACTTCCTACCTGTTATTCAAAGGTTAACAAAGGATCACTGCCAAGGGTTCTCATTGTTCGCCTGGCTTAGAGCGGTGCAGTGCCATACAAGTGACATTATTGGCTATTAAATTTCTTTGCCTCGTCGCAGCTTGAAGCCTCTCGCGTGCGTCTCCGTGACAAGGGCGATGGTTTACCCTAGCAGCCACTCCTTAATGTTGTGGCGCGATGTTAATATGAAGCTGTTTAGTACTTAACTAACCTCCAACGTAAAATGTTAAATCGTAAAATCGTAAAATCGTTAAATCGTAAAATCGTATAAAAACGTAAAATGTTAAAACGTTAAATTACCTTCAACGAAGTGCCTGGTAAATTCGAGTTTGATCTTGGCTAGTACTCCTAAGTCTCGAAATAGAAAAAAATAAAAACTGATCACTAGGGTTTGTATACCTCCGGGTGGACGAATGAGCCGCTGAATTTCTGTGCTTTTCTTTTTCCCATAATAAAATATATGGAAGTTTATCTACTCACTCAAGGAAGGACTAGAAAGAGACTGATAACTAATTGTGACCGGCTTAGAACTCTGCAATATCACAGTTTCTTTTTATGTATATTTTCTCCATCTATTAAACACGTAGAAGATTTTCTTTATATAGTGAACTGGGGTATACAGGAAACTTAGAATTCTGTAACCTCATGAATCAGTTCGTCCAGTTTAACGACCTCCATCGCTAAACCTTTTTCCTCGTTTTCTTCCTCCTAAAATAAAGATGCTCGGCGATTTGTTTACTGATTCAGGGAAGGACCCGAAGGAGACAGTCGTGTTTACGGAATTATTAAATCACGTATCTTACCAGCGTGTGTGTGTGTGTGTGTGTCTGTGTGTGTGTGTGTGTGTGTGTGTGTGTGTGTGTAAACAAGTTCGTGGACATAACCATCACGAATAGGAGGAATGTGGCGTTTTCAGAGGCAGACCATCGTGTTGACTTACTACTTTAGGGAGCCACTCGTGTGCGTCACAGAATAACGAATTAGAGGTAAGGACCATAACGTTATAAATACTGTATCATCGTCATCAGCAGCAGCCATTACTAGTCTACTCCACCACGTACACATTCCCCAACGATCTCCACCTTTCTTTGATTCGTTACTGTACTCAAACCTTCTAAAAAAAAAGGTTAAAACAGGAGAACGTAAATATAAACTGGACAAAAAATAAATAAACATAGAATCAAACTAAACATTGGTGTAAAAAAATAGGAAAACCAGAACCAAATTAGACACTAGCAAGAAGATAAAGATAAAGAAAACATTACGAATAAGGGAAAAAAAAGAAACGTAGAAGAGAAAAACGAAGGCTTACTAAACATAAGCGTGAGAAAATGGAAACACAGACTTAATAAAACACTAGCGAGAAAATAAACGCAAGAAAACATAGTGAGTGAGGAAGAGGGTTAAGATATAAGGTACCGGGAAAGAGGTTGCGCAAAAGGTACAAAGGGGACGAAAACTCACCTGGGAGGGATTAGAGCACAGGTAAAGGAGTGCTGGGGCCCCGTGCCACTAATTAAAACCAGCCGGGCGTGCGATGGCCCCCCGGCGACAGGTGTGATGGGGACGCTGGGGAGAGAAAGTGAGAGTGAGTGATAAAGAGAAATAGAGAGTGAGAGTGGTAAATGAAAGTGAGAGTAAGTGATGAAGAGAAATAGAGAGTGAGAGTGATAAATGAGAATGAGAGTGAGTGATAAGAGAAAGTGGATGAAAAAAAGAGAAGTGCTGAAAAAAGGGAAATAGAAAGTGATCAATGAGAGACAGTGAGTGGTAAATTAAAGAGATACTAAGTAATAAAAGAAAATTAGATAGTGAGAGTGATAAAAGAGGAAGAGACAGTGAGAGATAAAAGAGGAATAGAGAGAATGAGTGATAAGAGAGTGAGTAAAGATAGCGACGAAGTGATAAAAGAAAAAGAGACAGAGAGATATAAATGAGAGAGAGAGAGTGCGAGTAGTAAAAGAGGAGTACAGAAAATGTGAGTAGGAAAAGAGAAATATAAGGAGTGATAAAAGAGAAATAGATAGTGTGATAAAAGAGAAAAAAAAGAGTGACTGATAAAAGAGAAATAGATAGTGTGATAAAAGATAAAAAAAGAGTGACTGATAAAAGAGAAATAGATAGTGTGATAAAAGAGAAAAAAAGAGTGACTGATAAAAGAGATATAGATAGTGTGATAAAAGAGAAAAAAGAGAGTCATTGATAAAAGAGAAATAGATAGTGTGATAAAAAGAGAAAAAAAGAGTGACTGATAAAAGAGAAATAGATAGTGTGATAAAAGAGAAAAAAGAGAGTGAGTGATAAAAGAGAAATAGATAGTGTGATAAAAGAGAAAAAAGAGAGTGAGTGATAAAAGAGAAATAGATAGTGATAAAAGAGAAAAAGAGTGAGTGATAAAAGAGAAATAGATAGTGTGATAAAAGAGAAAAAAGAGAGTCACTGATAAAAGAGATATAGATAGTGTGATAAAAGAGAAAAAAAGAGTGACTGATAAAAGAGAAATAGATAGTGATAAAAGAGAAAAAAAAGAGTGACTGATAAAAGAGAAATAGATAGTGATAAAAGAGAAAAAAAGAGAGTGAGTGATAAAAAAAGAAATAAAGATAATGAGTGATATGAAAAAAGTGGGTAAAAAAAGAGAAGTTGATAAAAAAACAGAGATAGTGAGGTGCAAAACAGAAAGAGTGCGAGTGGAAAAAAGGGAAAAGGAGATACAGTGAGTGATTAAAGTGTGCCATTGGTAAGCGAGAAAAAAAAAAGATGGTGAGGATGATAAATGAAATAGATAGTGACTGATATAAAAGAGAGAGAAAAAAGATGGTGAGGATGATAAATGAAATAGATAGTGACTGATATAATAGAGAGAAAAAAAAGATGGTGAGGATGATAAATGAAATAGATAGTGACTGATATAAAAGAGAGAGAAAAAAGATGGTGAGGATGATAAATGAAATAGATAGTGACTGATATAAAAGAGAGAAAAAAGATGGTGAGGATGATAAATGAAATAGTGATTGATATAATAGAGAGAAAAATAAGATGGTGAGGATGATAAATGAAATAGATAGTGATTGATATAATAGAGAGGAAAAAAAGATGGTGAGGATGATAAATGAAATAGTGATTGATATAAAAGAGAGAAAAAAAAGAGTGAGTTTCGAGAACATAATCAATGATATATGTAAATAAATAACTGAACCCACAACAAACTCAATTCATTTTAATTTATGGATGGAACTGTTAAAATGCATTACACCTGCAGGAAATATATATACTGATGGGAAGCTGATAAATGCAGACATATACAGAGAGAGGGAGGAACGGAAAACTGGGACAAAGAGAGAGGAATAATATACGCTGACGGATGCGATATAGAAACACATATACGGACAGGGAAAGGAACACAAAATTAAAATAGAAGAGAAATATAAATGGAATAGATAAGAAAAATAGATTAGAGTAGAAAAAAATAGAATGGAAAGAAAAAAATAGAAAAAAAAGATCAAAAGAGAAAAGGGAAAAGAAGAAAAGTAGAATAAAAGGGAAGAAAAGGAAAGAAAAAAAAAAGAATAAAAAAGTAAAAATAGAATAGAAAAGAAGCAAAACCTTAGATTAGAAAAGAAACAAAATACGTGTAAGCAGATGGTGATAATAAATGAGATATGAAGCAAAAACTAGAGATAAAAAAAAATGCTGATGAAAATGATGGAAATAGACATACGAATTTAGATAAAAAAAAAAAAGATAAATATTAATGCGTGTGTGCAGATGTTGAAATAAATGTTATGTAAAAAGGAACTAGAAATGGAAAGACAGATATTAACAAACGAGAACTAAAAGATAGGAAAAAACAAAACAAGTGAATGAAGCAAAATCTCAACATCAGATAAATACATTAGCAACAAATATTAACTTTTATTCATTCTAATTCACGGAAAACACACACACACACACACACACACACACACACACACACACACACACACAAGGCCCATGAAGTAATTTCATTTTCTTAAGACGTTCAGATCAAGGGAGAAGCTTCGCCTTTCCAATAAGTTGATAGTTTTTGATAATAATAATAATAATAATAATAATAATAATAATAATAATAATAATAATAATAATAATAATAATAATAATAATAATAATAATAATAATAATAATAATAATAATAATAATAATAATAATAATAATAATAATAATAATAATAGTAATAGTAATAGTAATAACAATAAAACGAAGACGAAGGCAAAGAAGAAGATAAAGAAAAAAAGAAAAATAATACAATAATAAAAAGAAGACAAGGAAGAAACAATTGGAAGATAAAACAAAACAAAGAAAACAACAAATAACAAAAAAGACAAGTGAAACAACAACCAAGTCACAATAAAACAAGAACCAAAACAAGAACACAAACAAAAACATCTAAAAGTAACAAAATAAAACAAATAATTACCTCCCAAAAAATAATCCTTAGAAAAAATATTAATACAAACAAAATATACAAGTCAACGTTAAAAAAAAAAGGAAGGACGGAGCGGCCTCAACCCCTCCCCTCCCCCCCGTAAACATGTATGCCAACGCGTAAACTAGCGAAGAGGAAAACTGTTGTAGGGCATCAAAAGTTACTCCCTCCTCGTAACTATCCCCCTTGCGCGCTCTCTCTCTCTCTCTCTCTCTCTCTCTCTCTCTCTCTCTCTCTCTCTCTCTCTCTCTCTCTCTCTCTCTCTCATACAACTGCTTGTCCTCTATTCTTTTCCTCATTTTCTTGGCTTCTCACTTTCATTGTCTCTCTTACTTCTTCTTTTTCTTCTTTTCCGCTTCGTTTTTCTACTTCTATTCCTTTTTTTTTTTTTCTTCTTCCTCCTCCCTTCCCTCATATTCTCACAGCCAGGTAGTCAAGGAGAGGAACACAGCCCCGAGTAGCATAGAAGTACTAGACAAACCAACACGTTTTAAAAGATAAATGAGGGGGCTTCGGAGGATTGTTATGCAAATACGTTCACCTCTTACCTGCGCCGTGAACGAGAAGGTGAGTTTTTTTAAGACACGTTGGAGGGCGCCACACACTTTTTGACCCTATACTTCTTTCTCTCCTCCCTTCTCCCCCATCCCCCGACAACCCCCTTCCCCAACCCTTAACGTATATACTGCTTTTTCATGACTTGCTGGGGGGGGGGGCGTATTACCCTTGTTTTGTATCTTTTATTTTTCTGTCCTCCCCTTTTCATACACCTCATCCTCCAACTCTTTCCTCCTTCACACACCCTTCTTTTCCTCGCTCCTCATACACCTTATCCTCTCACCCGCACTTTATCCTCTCACCCCTTCCCCTTTCACACCTCGTCTTCCACCCCTCCTGATACACCTCATTTTCCCACCTTTTCATCTTTTTACTCGCGCACCTTCAACATTAAGAGCCACGTAAAAGGTGTCGAGCAGGGTACAAAGAGCTCCATGTCAAGTTTTACCCCACGGTCGATTCCTAAGAAACTTCCTCGTATGTCACGCTGAGAAAACTATTAGAAAAGTCAACACGAGGCGAGAGGAAAACAACTCGACGCGAAAGAACTGTGAAATACGATGATCTTAAGCCCGCCTGCAGAAGAGGAGGAATCAATGGGAGCAGTGATGGCGGCGGGGGAAGGGTGGCAAGGCGGAAGCTCGGACTGCATAATGTATCGCCCTTGAAAGTTCCTCCCTCCTATGCTCTCTCGGCTACCTCAACATTGTACTCGTGTTTCGTATCAGACGAGAGCAATAAGACTCGTGTTCCTAATAATAACCCACCCAACGAGTAAACAGTACCCGTAGGCTGGAGAACCCAACGGCCTGAATTCAAAATGGAAAGTAACCTGCACTCGCCTGCCAAGTATTTCTCTCGTTTTTCGTCTATTCTACCTGCACAACACAACATACTGCACTTCCTTACCGTCTGCCAGCTTGAGAGGATAAAATGCTGGAGAACTTCAAGGCTGGAGTTTTTCTTCCCACAAAATCTGAAACACTTAAGTACGAGGACGCGGTATTCAAACGGCACGGAATACAATACCCCCCTCAGGCTTTTGAGTTACGGAGAGCGGTTGCCGACTGCATTATAGATGGGGTTCGTTTCATTGACGGCCAGTCTTCTTTCCAGTTTCGTTGACATGATAAACTATTCATAACAGGTGTGACTGACTGCTCTAACACAAAGACAAATCATTTAAGAGCTTAGTCACATAAAAAAAAGCGCTAGAGCCAACGCCAAAAGTGCATAGTAGGTAACCGCTGGGAGGAGGGGCCTCGCGTGCTACCCTCTGGCGAAGAGCTGGGTTGTTAGTTCTCCTCCTCTGTTTTACGGGAGTAGAAATATCGTCGGACGAATGTAGAGTTTTATGTCAAATTAGAATAAACCATATTACATACAAAATACATACATGTTGTAGATAAAACTGACAAAGGAACTAGCTTCTCTGGTTTCCGGCCTGACGAGGCGTAACAAATGACAGAGGGTACGAGTATGCGAGGCACCGCTACCTAACAGGAAGGCCTGTGCAGTAACTTGGGTCGAGCGGTCGCTAAACCCAAGTCATATGTCACAAAATATATACTCCATGCAGATCAGAGGCTATATTTTAGGGGGGTGAGGAGTGAGCGTACAGATAACCACAAAAAATGGTTTACGAATAAATAAAGTGAAGTATTCGATGACATTCAAATGACTATGAGAGCAATACATCAACGACTATGACGCAATGAATCACCATCGACTGACCCCAGGCGTATAATTGCTCATCTCCCACAATGCTTCCACCATGACCCGGTAACTCCCTCTGCCTCCTCTCCCCCTCTACCTGACTCACCTCCTCGCACCACATCGCTCTCTCTATTCAATGCAACGCCTCTGCTTTTTCTCCTCCCTATCATTTTCTCTCCAGCAATACTTCCACTCTAACCCCACTCCTCTTCCTCCTCCTCCTCCCACCCTGCCGCCCCATCTCTCTGCTTCGCTCCCCCTCCCGTCTCTCTAATTCGCTCGTTCGCTAGTTCATGTGTGTGAGCGTGACGATTAAAACGAGTTGATAATGTCAGCGTGGTAACCAAAAACTTGTACAAGGGAAAACATGTAACCTCAAGAACCAATGACGCGTTGCAAAATGGGGCTAATAGTGATTTATTCCTTTGCGAGTGTTTAAACTACTGTAGATTTGTTAGAGATAGCGAATGATTTAATTTACGTACATTGAATAGGACTGGCAACATGCATGGGAGCTAATTATCAAGTGTTGCTATTCTCGTTTTAAATTGTATTATAAACCGAACAAAATCCAGTGCTAGCGGTTTCTTCAGACGAAAGGCTCAAAACAAGATGGTAATACGATAACAATGTAAACAAGAAGTAAACATATCACCTTCACAACGTACAGTCAGGTATTGCTAATGTTAGGTAAAAACAATCACTTCTTAAAACTTCTATGAGTTCTTAATGAAACTTCCACGTTACCTCATCTGCCCAGAGGTTATCAAGGGAAGGAAAGACTTTAATTGCGGTATTACTAATTAGAGATAATAAACATTCGCTTCTTATAACGTCTATGCGAGTTGTTCATGAAGCTACCACGGTACCTCATCTGCGCACAGGTTACCAAGGGAATGAGTCTCACCTTGTGGAAGGACACGACAGAAGCCACGAGAGAGAGGAAGGTAAACAAGACTCAGATCTACCTTGACCGCTCTGACACGAGTTGGATGTCACGAGGAGAGGGGGACACACGCACATACACAAGGAAATATCATACCCACGTAGCTGCGTATCCAGGAAAGGCAACTACACCACCGGAATGAATACTAATATCACCGAGTCAATAACACTACGTCCTCGCGAAGGCCAAACAGCATCATGACCCTGCAGTGTCCTTGGCCTGACTGAACAGTAGCGTCGGACCCCCAGGGCAACACGAGATGGCCGCCAGTACTTTCTTTCTCTATGTGTGTGAGTGTCGGTGTGTCGGAACGATGCTACCAAAGACTACGCGTATATATGAGTCTCAGATATAAGTGTTTAGTCGCCCCGAGGCATAGAATTCACTAGATCATTATAAAAGGCGTGAGGCGAGACATCCATCCATTTGAGGCGGAGAAGACCAATGAAGTAAATTGTAATGTAAATATTCTCGCTGGGGAATAAAAATCGGAACTTGGCAAGCCTCCCGCGCGTCGCTTCGCTATCTCGTTCACGCTCGAGCTGGGCGAAGCGGTTCAGTTCCCGGGCATCCTTTCCCAATAATGCTCCTCCTCCTCCTTCGGTTCCCGGGTGTCCTTTCCCCAACAATACAGACACCTCGGCGGGTCTCGGCTGGTGAATTATTCCACGGAGCGTCGGAGGCATCGAGTATTAATCTAAAATAGGAATCGCCAAGGCCTTAGAGCAGCTCCAAGCCGTCTTAATCACCTCTCTCTCTCTCTCTCTCTCTCTCTCTCTCTCTCTCTCTCTCTCTCTCTCTCTCTCTCTCTCTCTCTCTCTCTCTCTCTCTCTCTCTCTCTCTCTCTCTCTCTCTCTCTCTCTCTCTCTCTCTCTCTCTCTCTCTCTCTCTCTCTCTCTCTCTCTCTCTCTCTCTCTCTCTCTCTCTCTCTCTCTCTCTCTTCTCCACCTCCCTTCCTATTCCTCCTCACCTCCCGGCGGCACGCAGACTCCTCATCATCTCTTACGATCATTGGATTATTCGTGATGATCCGTGAGAGCAAGCCAGAAACGCTCCCGGCATAATTATTATTAAACGCGAGGGGGAAGAGAAGGTCGGAGGGAGGGAAGGAGAGCGAAATGCACAGGGCGTTGAGGTAGGCAAAGGTGGAGGTATACGGTATAGCTGCGCGTGGCCTCGGTGCTCATCTCCGTCACGTTGGCCCATGAGACTGTAACGAGTAATAACAACTGGTTACCACAATTCACCTTTCCGATTTTATCCGAAGGACCCATTTATCAACCAGCCCAAAAAGGAGGATGAATATATGAGTGAGCTACACGCCGACTACCCTGGCCGCGATTCCAACACAGGCACGTGGATCCATAAGTAAGCACGCTAACCACTGCACCACGGGTTAAGGAAGATAGGGAGAAAGGGACGGAGCTTGTTGGATGTATGTATGTCGGTAAAAAGAGGCAGTTTAAGGGACTCCAGTGTGGACAGAAGGCAGAGGAGGGCGGGAGGGTTTTAAGGGAGTAAAAATCTTCAACTCTGTTTTTTCCCCATCATTTCGTCGTCCCTGGAAGCCAACGAGCCTACCCAAGCGACACTCAAAACAAACCCTCCCGTCACCCCATTTCTTCCACATCAACTCCCTTAGGGGCGCAACACTTTGACGTAAACAACGACATCTCGACCTCAATCTTTCCTGTGAGACCTCGTAGCCGGGCAGAAGACACACCCAGAAAGACACAACAACTAGACATCACCACCACTACTCCCGCCATCACCTTCATCCTCTCGTTAGCAGAGCACATACTCCTGAGAAACACAACAGCCTCACTACCTTTTCCTTTCCCTCTGTAATGCTTCATGGCCCGGCAGAAGACAAACCTCGTAATACACAACAACTAGACACTGCCACCACCACCACTACCACCTTCACCCTCTCGTTATGGTCCATCTCTAGCCAGAACACTTACTCCTGACAAAACACCACCCACATCACCTCATCCTCTATAATGCTTCCTCGTAGTCCGCCAAAGCACAGACGCATCCCTGCAGATTATCCATGGGGTGGGGTAAACGCTCCCTGCGCTGACGAAGGCTGCGGAAATCGATGGTAAAAGGTCAAGTCTCCCGGGATATATTGAGCGATTATACTTACGCGCAGCAAAAACCGTCGGAGCATAAACAGTGTGATCCGCCGTGTAATTCAATGATAGGCGGCCCGTGATGAAGGTACTGGCGGCTACCTGGGGCTTAGAGGGGGCTTCAAAGGGCCGCTGCGATGGGAAGAGTTTGTGTGAAAAGATTATACGCAAAAGTTAGAGAAAAGAACGTGGTAAAAATTCATACATAAGCAACATAATTCACTCTCATATTGGGTGGCTTCCATCCCTTCCTATATTTCTCTCCCTCGTTTCTATTTTTTCTTCTCTCTCTCTCTCTCTCTCTCTCTCTCTCTCTCTCTCTCTCTCTCTCTCTCTCTCTCTCTCTCTCTCTCTCTCTCTCTCTCTCTCTCTCTCTCTCTCTCTCTCTCTCTCTCTCTCTCTCTCTCTCTCTCTCTCTCTCTCTCTCTTTCAATCACTTAAACCATAAACGAGATGAAACAGTGACTTAACTTTGCTTTTTACCGTCCTCCACACACACACACACACACACACACACACGTTTATCGGAAGAAAACTCTGAACTCCTGTGAACGTTTCTTTCATCTCGGTTTTTGACATTCCTGCTTATTCTCTTTCCTTCGTTTATTTGCCGTTTTGATAATTCTCTCCTATTCTCCCTTTCATTATTTTCCTGTTGATTTTCTTATGGCTGTTTACTTTGCTGTCTTTTTCTTCGTTTACTCTTGTTTTTTAATCATTATATTATTTTTTAGTTATTATTCTCCTTTCTGTTCCTTTCATAACACACCCATTATTTTCTTCAACTTTCTTTACATCTCTACTTTTTTTCATCTTTTTCTTCCTCTTCTTTATCCTCAAACCCTTCATTCTATTGTCGCTCTTTCCTCTTTGTTTCATTTATATTCGTGACATTCTTGATCCTCAGTGTGTTGTCCACTCTGAATTCATGTTTACTTTCTTCCCTTCTACGGTTCCTGCCAGTGTCCCCTCTCCACTCATTCACCATTCTCCTTTCCTCCCCCTCCCTTACCCGCTAAACACCTTCCTCCCCATACTCTCTTACCCTAAACTTTCCAATCGTCACCCCCTTTCCATTCATATATCATTTCCTTTTCCTTCCCCTCCCTCCCTTACCCGCCAAACACCTTCCTCCCCATTCTCTCTTACCCTAAGCTTTCCAGTCGTCACCTCCTCTCCATTCATACATCATTCCCGTTTCCTTCCCCTTCCTCCCCATTCTCTCTTTCCACACGTTACCGTCTCCATTCATACATCATTTCCCTTTCCTCTCATTCCTTTCTCGCCCAAAAATACCTCCCTTTTACTCCTTCCTTACCTCAAACACTCCACATGGTACCTTCTTTCCATTCATTCATCATTTTTCCTTTTCCTTCCTCCTCTTCCTCCACCAGAAACTCCTCCCTCCCACTCCTCCCTTACCCACCTTACCTACGGATTCTTACTTTTCCCTTCCCTCCCACGCTTTCTCTCCCTGTGTCCCCCCTCTCTTCATTCACCTATATCCTTTCCTCCTACTCCTCTCTTACCCCCAAAATACCTCCCTCCCACTCTTCCCTCACCCCCCAATAATACCTCCCTCCCACTCCCTCCTCACCCCAAAATACCTTCCTCTGACTCCCCCCCTTGCCGCGTTACACACCATTTGCTGCTTCGAATCACTGTTCCGGCGCCTGACTCGAATCTCACGCCGGTTCGCTCGCCGCCCCATCTTCGCCTGTCTTGTGGGAGGGAGAAAAGAAAAACCCTTTGTGATATCAGTGAAGTGAAGACGGGGAAAAAATGAGCGTCTCTGAGCTATCTATAGACCGCTGGAAGTGTTTTTATATTTATTTTGAGCCTAAATTGCTCCTTTTTCATTCTTTTTTTTGTAATATTGATATGATACATTTTTTTCTTAGCCTCATCTCTGTAATACTTTCTTAAGACCACGGATAACAGAACTCACATTAATCTCCTTTTCCAATATTGTTTTAAAGGTAGTGTTAATGCATTTTTCTTTACCATATTTCATACTATTTTAAGACCACGCGAAAACTGAACTCACTTAAAAGAAAATGCTATTGAGAAAATGCTAATAACCAACGCCAATTAAACCTGCAAAGGAAGTTGTGGAAGTTATATAAAAACTGAGGATAATGGATGGACAATGGAGAAAGAGAAGGCAAAGTCAAAACATATATTGAAAGAAAGAAACAGATGACATAGGAAATTGGTATATTCAAATGGTTACTTACCTCTATGAGTCTCCCTTTTTTGGCTATATTGCTTGGTCACCGTGTAAGTAATTCTTGAGCCTTGATAGCAATGGAAAATACACTTACAACTCCTTCCACTACTACTACTACTACAACTTGTACTATTATTTCCCGCGCCACTACTACTACTACTACTACTACTACTACTACTACTACTACTACTACTACTACTACTGAAACTACCCCAACAATCCCTCTACTGCTACTACTATTCCTCCTCCTCCTCCTCCTCCTCCTCCTACTACTACTACTACTGCTACTACTACCACCACCACCACCACACCCTCCCAAACCAGTGTTAGTGACAAAGATAGAGTACTGAAGCGCTACAGACGACTTTTATTCAATGCCAAAAATACAGAGACGCAGCGTTTATTTATTTTTTTCTTCACAGTCTTGAGGGGGACGAAAAAGAGAGGTCGAGCGGTTAACTTTTCATTCTCTCGAGTAAATGTACAGCGCGGGGAGAGGAACGAGGAACGGGGGAACGGAGGGAGGGGGGGGGGGGGGGCAGCGACAACCGAATACTGGGAGCTCGTATGAGGACGGAAAATGTATATGTACACCTAACACTAATAAATAGATGATGACGACGAAGATGACCATGTATGAATGAAAAGTGGAACTGAAAATCGTTGTTACCTTCTCTCTCTCTCTCTCTCTCTCTCTCTCTCTCTCTCTCTCTCTCTCTCTCTCTCTCTCTCTCTCTCTCTCTCTCTCTCTCTCTCTCTCTCTCTCTCTCTCTCAAGTATTAAAGTACAGAAACAATTCGAATAGCCCCATTTATCCTTCCATCCATCCATCCATCCAGTCGGTTTCAATTAGCGATATCTATTCCAGTATCGTCTCCACTTAATAGCTGAATAGATATGCCAATTTGTCGTTCGGAAAGGCGTGACGTGACGTGAACGGCGATACAAAGGAGGGAGGGAGAGAGGGAGGAAATGGCGTTCTTTGGGGATGAATAAAACGATACCAAAAAAATAATCTATCTCTATATACAAAGAAATGGGCACTCGGGGAGAAGGTTATGGAAATGTCACGTGTGGAATTGTTGGTAGTATCATACAGGTAAAATAACACCCGATTTTTGTTCCTCCTGCTTCATTTGAGGCTCAAAATTCGGATGCTGCTTAAAAGTATAAATGAAATGACTTGAACTTGCTGATGATGGTGATGATGATGACCATGAGGGAGAACGCAAAATAAAACGGTGAAAGAAAACATGAAAAGCACCAATGAGGATGGCCCTTAAAATTAGGATGTGATGGTGTGTTAGTGTGTGTGTGTGTGTGTGTGTGTGTGTGATGGTTATAATTCTTCTTTTCTAATCTTTGCCGAGCTGATATGACACAACTTGAGGGAATTTAATCGTCCATGAACAAAGGATCAAAACAAGCGAAGCGCGGGATTACATTCAAGGCTCTACGAACAACGGCCCTCCGGAACAGACGCACGTAACATACGGCTCACATACCTTAGTGTTATACGGTAGACGTCACCTTTCTTTGGCCTTCTAGCTCCTCATAGTCTTCCTCTTCCTCAACCTCTTCTTCTTCCTGTAGGCTGGACACTCTATGCCTACCCCTTCTGTCTACCTCAATCTCCTTAGGGCGAACCTCACGTATGCAAATCACTATAGCCTCCCCACGACACGTCGGACTCCCGTTTTCTTTCGTTCGGGGTCTCGGGTGGCTGAGGAGCTCCTGCGTGGCCGGGTCCCCGTCTTCTTTCTCGATCTTCCCTCTCCTCTTCTTGGCTTTGGACTCGTTGAGCGCCTGTTTGAGGATTTCCTCCTGCTCCGGCGTGAAGGAGAGACGCGTGTAGCAGTTCTTGATTGGGTGTGGCGACCCGGCCTGCTTCACGACGCTGCTGTGGGAGTCGTCGTCGCCCGAGAAGATGTGGTCATCCGGTGCCTCCTCGTCGCTGTGGGGGCTGTGGCTCATCTCCTGCACGGTGCTGAGGCGCTCGTTCTCCCCCGTCGAGACGCCGCAGCCCGTCTCAGGTTTGGTTGGAGTCCTGCACGAGGGAGAAAGAGAGAACGGGTCATGGCAATGCTCAAAAATAGCTTGTATTATAGTAGATCGCCTTACAGTTTACGCAGTTTACTCTACCATGATGTAAACTGCCTGAATAATAAGGCAAACTTGATCTATATGTAGTGTTTCATTATTATATTTACTGATCGACAGATAGACTGTTAGTAGAGTTACGTGTAGTGTGCAACATATCGACAAGTAACACAGGACTGACATTAAGCAGGGAACACTAGACAGGTGGGAAACGCAGGTGAGGGGAGTAGCTTTAGGAATATAACTCAGATAAGGAAAAAAGTGCATCAATAAGTATAAGTGTGTTAAGGATAGGTACAGAACATAGATATAAAAGACATGCAAAGCAACACGTATTAGGGATAGATGCATAACACACATACACAACAAAACATGCAAAGAAAGACGTTGATAAGGAACAGGTACGCAACAAATTGGGAAGGGGGTGGCTGAGTGGTTAGCGTGCGGGCTCCACATTCATCGCGTGATGGACGGCGCGGGTTCGAATCCCCACGCTACCACCTGGGGTTTTTCAGTCACCGCTGAGTGGCCTAAGACTACCCACATGCAGTCCTGAAGACCACCCATCAACCCGGACTCTAGAGGAAACCGTCCAAGTGAATCAAGAACGAGTTCCGGGGGTCATCATGAGGCAAGAAAATATGGCGCCACTATAAAAAAAAAAAACTTGCCTGCGCCATGACGGGCTGGGGACGACTACCATCCAGGACCCTCAAGAAAGCCTACCGGCGCTAAAGGCAGACACGTAAAAAAAAAGTCAAAGAAATAAAATATATCGGCCATGAACACTAGAGTAATGGACAACACAAGTAAGGGAGTAACTTTATGGGCTTGACATTCCTCTGAAGTGATTCCTGTGAGCCGACGACCGTGGTGCCGCCGAGGAGGGAGCCGTTGTTGCTCTGCTGCGAGGTGCGGCTGCGGCTGAGGTCACAGAGGGTAATCTGGGTGAGAGTGGAGCTGCGGTGGTTGGGCGCGTTGACCCCAGTGTTAGGCGGGAAGGTGTTGTTGACAGAGGAGTAGGCGCCCTTGTACCTAGTGGGGGAGACATGAAGGCACTCAGATGGGCACTCAAGTAGGCACTCAGGTGAAAGAAAGAGGACAAGCAGGCAATCAGGTAATCACATAGGTAGGTTGTCAGGTACACAGTAAGGTAGGCACTAAGGTATACACCAAGGTGAAAGGATACATCTGGTAAACAGTTTAAACATCCAGGTGACTGACACACACACACACACACACACACACACACACACACACAGAGGAGGAGGCGGTTCGCGTCCCGCTCGCCGCCACAAAATAGGATTTTTCAGTCACCGCCGAGTGGCCTAAGATTACCCACATGCGGTTCTGAAGACCACCTATCAATCCGGACTCTAGATTCTCTCTCTAAAACAGAGGATCAAAGATGGGCTCAGAGTTGTAGCATGAGCCAAGCAAGATGGCGCTACTATAAACACTTACCTGCGCCATAACGGACTGGGGCCGACCATCAGGCCCTACCAAGAAAGTCTGCCGGCGTCATAGGCCAAAACGTAAACACACACACACACACACACACACACACACACACACACGAAACAACTATACACGAGTGCACTGAATAGACTTCAAGAGTGACACATAAATGGCTATTGACGCTTATTGTTTATTTTATGTTTTAGCAACTCATTTATATTCCTTACGGCATTGGAAACAGGGCACAGGTGAAACAAGTAATAT
>NC_066563.1:6696415-6736415 GCF_024679095.1 Eriocheir sinensis
CCTCGCATACCTGGTTTTGCTATAGCTGGAGACGCCGACGAAAAGGAGTTGCCATAGTGATTTCGGCGTCCAGGTAAATCTAATCAAGGTAACTCCAAATAATCTTTACGAAATCACCTGTAACAACTGTAAGGCCTCTCGCATACCTGGTTTTGCTGTAGCTGGAGACGCCGACGAGGGGGAGGGTGGCCATGGTGATCGAGTATGCCCAGCCTCCCACCATCATCTTCACCGCCATGGACAGCTTCAGGCGCTTGTTGAGGTGGATGGCGTAGGTGATGGCGTACCAGCGCTCCGAAGTGATGACCGTCAGCGTAAAGATCGACAACTCCGAGGCGAACACGGTGAGGAAGCCGGCCACCTTACACCCAGGGCCTTGAGGTGGAGGGGGAGGGGGAGAGGACACAAGTTAACGGATGGATAAATGTCATATTTGAGGTCATTTTTATAGCAAAGGAAACAGGGGTCATATTCTTAAACCTTTCGGCGCCGCAACACACATATTTGACACTTTATGAAGGAGTTTTAGGCATTACCAGGGGTTGTTAATGAGCCTAGTGGTAATTTAACCCTTCTTTTATGCTATGATTGTGAAAAAGCACGCATGAAAACCCGATAGATCTCCTTTTTGACCTTTGGAAATAGTTAATATCAAGTGGAGACGCCTGAGAATACCGACCCGGGTCAAGGGACAAAAAATAAGATACTAAAAAAAAAAGCTGTTCCTCATATGCAAAAAAAGTTGTTATTTGCTGTTACCACAAAAGCAAAGAAAGTTATGCTATGTTAGGTTAAGTTTGGTCATCAGGTTGTGATAGCAAGCTTATTAGAGAGATCTTTTTATACAACTTGAGGCCCCCAAAAGGCAAATAAAAAAGTCCACAATATTGATGTTCCCCAAAAGCAAAAATGTTATGTTAGGTTAAGTTAGGTCAAGGTATGTTACGGTAGCATTCTGAAGGCTGTTCTTTGACTACATGATGACAGCCTTAAGGTTCTTGTCAAACGTTCATGGCCTTCTAAACTTTACAATACTGATCACTGTTAAATTAAATGACAGGTAAACAATACATCACATAAATTTACCCTTCTGATAAATTTATGGACAGGTAGGGAAGGTAAACATATATACAACGCATGGAAATGAGTATTCGAAAAGGGTTGAAATTATTTATGTATGTGATGAAGCCTGAAAGAGTGAGCTGGTAATAAAATATGAGTCTACAACAAAATCAATCAACACGAGCCGGGGAGATGATTGGCGCGTGGGCTGAGGGTCAAAAGAGTGCCGGTGGAAAGGCATTTAATTTTTTGATGAAATAAATATATGACAAATAATTTTCCGACGCCGTGTTTTGTTATTTGAATCCTAACTCTGAAAGCAGTAAAAGTAAGGAATATAATAAAGAAAGAAAGAAAGACTAAAAGAAAAAAAGAAAAAGATTGATGAAAGATATTAATGTCAAAAAATTATCCGACGCCGTGTTTTGTCATTTAAATCCTAACTCTGAAAGCAGTAGAAGTAATAAATATAATAAAGAAAGAAAGAAAAAGATTGATGAAAGAAATTAATGACAAAAATATATGACGATGTGTTTTGTCATTTGAATCCTAAGCTCTGAAAGCAGTAAAAGAAATAAACATAATAAATAGGTAAATAAATAAAGAAAGAAAGAAAGGAGAGAAAGAACGAAAAAAAGAAAACTGATGAAAAAAATTAATGACAAACAATTTTCCGACGCCTTGCTTTGTTATTCTTATCCTAAATTCTGAAAAAGAGAAAAAAGTAGTAAACAGAAATAAATAAACAAATAAATAACAATAAAAAAACAGATAAATACATAAACAGAATTAATGAAATATGACAATCTCTTTTTCCAGTTGATTTTCTTATAGTAAGGAAGCAGCTCAAGGGAAAAACAAATAAGAAAAAAAAAACGCTAATCACTGCCCCTATATAAGAAACCATAGATGAGTGACCATAAGAGAGGTCAATTGTTAGAGTCATGGCAGCAACCTTCTCCCTCTTCCCTCTCCATTTAAAACAATGCCACAAAAACAAATGACTCGACGCAGTGTTTTTTAATCATTCGTAGACCAAACTCTCAACGTTGGTTCAGTATGCAAAAGGAACTAGAAGCTTTATTTCTCATCCGTGTACTAAACTCCCTTCGTCTGCTCAATAAGACAAAGGAGCGTGATAATATTTTCCTTTTGCTTAATTAACCCGGTAGCTGCGGGGATCATGTTTCTTAAAGGCCCCTCTAAGCGAGAATAATGAGAAAAAATCATCACTCACGCAAACAATTTCATATTACATATCAACGCATTTGTGATCAGTTTATGCATCATCTATTTTTGGGGGGGTTTCGTGGCAAAAATTTGACCCATCGCTGGTACACGATTAAAGCCACAAATTTGGCCTCTCGCTGCTACCAGGTTAAGACTTGATCAGCAATTCAATCACTTTTTTTCCCTTCCTCTCCTAACTTCATAATTATAGTCTTTGGTCCGTTTCCTCCTATACACGTGGAAGTTTACATAAAAAAAATGATGAGGCGAAGACCCTAACAAAGAGAAAATAAAAAGTTAGTTTCCCAAATGAGGTAAAGAGTAAAAACAACATTAGCTAAAGTTCCACTAAAAATTAACCGAGGATGAAAGTGCTGATAATACAAGGCCTCACGGAAAGTTATGGAAGTAAAAATTAAAAGAGAAACAAACTTTGAAAACTTGAACAAGACTTAGGCATTGAAAAAAAAGTATTACTGACACTACGAGAGAGAGAAAGATATAAGCACCAACAACCCCCCTTACCCCTCCACACCGCCCACACACACACACACACACACACACACACACACAGACCACACAAAACTTTTACAACCGCCGGTAAAACGAGAAAAAAGGAGTGAAAAATAAAAACCACAAACAAAACTAAGAGAAACAGGAATGGAAAAATAAATGCCCCGACAAAAGAAACATGAGAAAGGGGACGAAAAAAACGACATTTCAACCAAACTGGAAGAAAAAAATGAGGAAAAAATGCCCTGCCACTCAAGACTTCCTTCCGCTGTCAGTATTTTATTTCGTCTTTGACTCCTATAAAATCTCTATCGCGCCTACAGCAAAACAACCCACGCCAACTACATCCACGGTACTCCAAGTAACCTAACCCACAGAAACAACGCAGTCCACCCTTCAGTCATTAGCCACAAATGCCATTCCAATCCACAGCAGGGAAAGAGCTTCTTACACCCACCTCCAACCCTTACAACCCATCCCAGTCCACCTGTACTACTACTACTACTACTACCACTACCACTACTACTACTACTACTACTATTACTACTACCACTACTACTACCACTATTAATCCTTCCATTCATAGCCCGTATTATCAGAAACATTATTTATCACACACTTCACCTGCCCTATGCAGAACCAACACAGTCCACCCTCGAACCCTTGCCCACAGAAGCCATTCCAACCTGCAGCAAGGAAAGAGGGACTGTCCTTCCACCCAGCTCCACCCGTCCCCAAAGCATCCACTCATCCATCCACTCACTCCCCTACCCCCCCATTACAAGGACGCCCCCCTCCCCCACTTGAAAACCCTCCTACGGTTACCACAACGCTTTAACTCTCGAGGCGTTCCCTTCCGCTTCCTAACTTCTCTCGTCCCAAAAGGAGATCAAGTTCCTCACAGTCGACTTGCCACGCCCGCCGCCACGCAACACACACACACACACACACACATACACACACGCTCAAGGATGTATCTCTCCCACGCAACACCTCACACCTCCAACCCTTTCCTCCTCCTCCTCCTCCTCTCTCTCTCTCTCTCTCTCTCTCTCTCTCTCTCTCTCTCTCTCTCTCGAACGCGTCATCCAAATTGAGTTTCGTGAAATTTAATCTGTCTTCATGTTCACGCTCTAATTGTACCCCTCACCCTAATTTGATTCCACTCTCGTCCACTCCCTGCCCACTCACTCCTTTCTTTAGTTTATTCCAGTTCCTTTAATTTATTCCAATTCCTCTCTGGCCGCTGACTCCTTTAGTTTTCCAAGTTTTTTTTATTTTTTTTATATTCCCACCTACTTCCCGTTATTTTTTTCTATGTGTTTTTTTCTTTTCAGTGTCTCGTTTTCGGTTTCATTCATTCCATCTCATTGTATTTCGGTTGTTCTTCTTTTCTAACATAATACTCGTCACCCACTCATCCATCCGCTATTTACACAATCCTTTTCATCCGAACACATCTGTATCCTATATCCAATTCTTTACGTCATCCATTTTCCACGTTAGTTCGAATCCACATCGCACATTCATTCACCCTTCATCCAATCTCTATCCACCTATCACCCACACACTCACTCAGTCACATCACATCTCATCCAGAACACGCCTCTTCATCCACGCATACACACATCTCTACTCTGTTACTCATCCATTTCCACACAGCATCCAATCTCCACTTTTGAACTTTGCCACACCTCCACAAACAATTACCTGCACTTCACCCACGCATTCCCGCACATCCAACCTCTCTCTCTGCACCTCCACGCCTCCACCTCTTCCCCGGCACACTCGCATTCGCCACTCACTCCCGAGGAAACGAGACGGCAAGACTTCAAACGACGGAGAGTATGAGAACAATTATTGAACTATTCCGCAGACAGAGAGAGCTCGGCGACCCGGCGGCCGTCAACCCTCTGCTGTGGTGTAATCGATTGAAGAGCAAGAGAGGCCGCGACGGGACGAGGATGATGAATGGCAAAGGCAAAGAGAGGGAAGGAAAGGCCGCAGAGGGAGAGAAACGGCGTAGAAAAGTAAGAAGGGATAGCAAAAGAGGGGTCTGGAGACTACGAATAAACAGAGTTGATGAATGGCAGAGGCAAAGAAAGGGAAGGAAAGGCCGCAGAGGGAGAGAAACGGCGCAGAAAGAGAAAGGTAAGAAGGGACGGCAGAAGGAAAGGATAAGTGAAAGAGGAGGATAAGATAAAGCTTGAAGGTGAGCGGATGAAGAAAGAGGTTCGCAGATGGGCAAGTCTATGGTGGAAGAAGAGAACGAGGTGGAGAAAAGAGGCAAAATAAAGAGGAGAGGAAGAGGGATCGAAAAGGGACAAAGAAGGTGAGTGAAAGAGAATGATAGATCACAGGAGAAGGAAGGTAACTGAAGGAGGAGAGAGAACATACTTAGGTGGTACTTGATTACATGATTTCAAGTAATTAATGAACACGTGACCTGACCCCATTAGGAAGGTGACGAGCATAACAAGATAATACACAAGGTCATCACTTCTGGACGTGTATGGATCAAGACAATTATTACAGGTGTTCTGATCAGTTCAAATCGGATAGAGAAAAAAGATACAGTAAGAGCAATTGAAACTAAGCAGTAAAATAAACAAACTGAAAATAGACGACCACTGCACGAAGGATTAACTTAGTAATGTGGGATGACTTAGATAATTAGTTCTTCCGTGTTCTAGTCGGTGTGCAAATCAGGTAAAAAAAATATATACTGAAAGGTCATTATAAGCCATTAAGTAGTAAAACATACACACTCAAAATTAGCGAACATTAAACGAGGAATTCATTTCGTAATAAGTGTTAATCTAGATAATTATCGCTTAAGTGTTCTCGTAAACGCAAATCAGTTAAAAAAAAAACACCTCCATTTGTAGGAGAGCAATCATATCTCCGGGCATAAAAATAAGCTAAGAAACATTGCACAAGGGCTTCATTAACTTGTATGTCTGCATCTCGATACGTCTCGCATTCAAGATCCAATCAGCACAAATCGGAGAAAAATGACGCAATGGTTAGCGGGAAAATCAAGAAATCACACAAAACAAAAAAGCAACGACACTTCAAACGAGTAAATCCTCTCGCACCTCTCGCAATTCAATAAACACACATCGAAAAAAAAATGACACAACAGCGATGCCTTCCTTTCTTTTCCCCTTTCATTTCCTCTTTTCTCGTTCACCTAGTTTTGTTCTTTTTTTTGTCCCTTTTCAGCCTTTACTTTTTTTGTGTGTGGTCTGGTTTGCTATCTGGGTACCTTGTTTTCTTCATTTTTCTCTCCTATCTTCTTCCTTCCTCTCCCTTCCTCATCCCTTCGCACTTCACGCATTCAACAAACACACACATCGTACCATAATAAAATAACGCAAGTGTGAGCGGCCGAGTCATCAAATCAGACGAAAGAACAACCCGACGACTGTAAAACGAATTCATCCCTTCGCACTCGACTTTCCCCCTAACGAATCAGATATAACGCAATTTATCGAAGTGCTCCCCGCGGCTCTGGCAATCACGAAAATGATCAACATATTTCGCTAACGTCCTCTCTCTTTCTTCCCTCCCTTTGCTCCTCCTCTCCACTACACTGCAATATACGAGAAAGATATATATATACAAATAGCTGAAAACATGTGAATAAGTGGGAATAGAGAGGAGGTTTTCTAGATCAACTTATATCTCTTCCTTCCCTCCAACATTCCCTCCCTCCCCTCCTCGACCTCACTGCAATACACGAGGGAAAAATGAATAAAAAATAAATACAAAAAAAAATGAATACACGCGAACACAAGTGGGATTAGAGAGGTTTTTTTCCGCTTATTCACGTGCGGGTAAGAGGCGCTGCACCGACACACTCAGGTGATAGAAAAAGCGGCTTTCCACCTGAGTTCACCTGAGAGAGAAAAGCAAATCGATTCGTCATCCTTCTGAGCGACTTTAGCGAGAAACGAGGTGAATGGCGTGACCTATTAAGGGGAGAGAGAGAGAGAGAGAGAGAGAGAGAGAGAGAGAGAGAGAGAGAGAGAGAGAGAGAGAGAGAGAGAGAGAGAGAGAGAGAGAGATAATAACCCATTTCCTCCTCTTTCCTCCCTTTCATCCTTGTCCTGTTTGTCATCCTCTTTACTCGTCTTCGTCTTCCTCCTCCTCCTCCTCCTCCTCTTTTCTCCCCGCTTCTCTCTTCTTCGACCTTCTCTTCCCATTTCTTCCTCTCTTCTCTCCCTCCTCTCTTCTGACACAGTCTTCTTCCCGCTTCTCTCTTCTTCCTTCACCTTCTTCTCTTCCCTCCTCTTCTTTTTTTCCTCTTTCTCCTCCTCTCTTCTGGCATAGTCTCCTCCACCCTTCTTTTCTCTCCTTCTTTTCTTCCTCTTCCTCCTCCTCTTTCTCTCTCCTAGCATAGTCTCCTCCCTACCTCCCTCTCTCCTCACTCTCGACCTTCTCTTCCTATTTCTTCCTTTCTTCCTCTCCCTTCTCCTCTCTCTCCTACCGCTGTCTCTTTTCTCTTTCGACCTTCTCTTTCCACTTCTTCCTTCGTCATTTTCCGATCAGTTTCCTCTCCGCTGCCATCTCCCAGTTAATCCTATCCCTTCACTCCTTCAACTTTTCCACAACACAGCTTCTCCTCTCCTTTCCTCTCCCCTCCTCTCAATATCCTTTCCTCTCCTGGCTCATCTCCGATTACCTCGCTTCCAGGAACTTTGGGAACCCAAATTTTGGCTGTAATTACCTTAGGGTTTCAATCATCGTGTTTTGACCCGGGTAAAAATAACACCACACCAATACCTTACAGCCTCGGCAAGCCACTGCTGAATAGACTGAACAGGTGTTTCTATATACTGACAAAAGGTTAATTAGATCACCTCACCTCGTAACCACCTTTCAAGTGACAGCATTTACAGAGACAAAGGAGGATGGAGCAAGGGAGGATGGAGCGAGTCAGATCTTCTATGTGTGTTAAAGCAAGCTATTCCGACCTTCTGCCACCTCCGACCCTCCTTCCAAGTTTCATCAGCTTTTACGTAAACAAAAATCCAGTTACCAAGTGAGGATGGAGTGAATCAGACCCTCTATGTCTGTAAAAGCAAGCTAATCCAAACCTCTCCCACCTCCTACCCGCCTACCCAAGTCTCTTCAGCCATTACCGAAGCAAGAATTCAATTATCTCATTAAACCCGAGGCACTGTAAGAGCTTGCTGGGGATCCTTTCACCGCTTGAGACTGAGGGAAGGATTAGGGCAGTCACGCATTTACAAGAGGAACCAATCTTCCCGTCTCTTCAGCCACTACAAAAACAAGGCATCGGTTATCCTATTTTTCATCGCTTGAGAGTCGGGGAAGATTAGGAAATTCACGCATTTACAAGAGGTTTATTTAATGAGTCTAACACCCGCCAACCAACCTTCCCGTCCCTTCAGCCACAACAAAAACAAGAAATTGGTTACCCTTCGTTTCATCGCTTGAGAGTGGGGGAAGATTAGGGCACCCACGCATTTACAAGAGGTTGATTTAATGAGTCTAACACCCGCCAACCAATCTTCCCGTCTCTTCAGCCACAAGAAAAACAAGACATCGGTTATCCTGTGTTTCATCGCTTGAGACCGGGGGAAGATCAGGGTATTCATGCATTTACAGCAGGTGTATTTCTTGCCTTTAACACCCGCCTACCAACCTTCCCACAGACTTTAGTTACCTTAGAAACAAGAATTCAATTATCTCATTAAACTCGAGACATTGTTGGGAGCTTCTGCGGATCCTTTCATCTTGGGACTAGGGGAGAGATTAGGGCATTGATGCATTTACAACTGGTTTATGTATCGCCTCTTAATTTTTTTTTTTATATAGGAATGGAAGCAGCTCAAGGGCAATAAATAAAAACAGGAACAAAAAGGCCCACTAGACGCTGATCCAACAAAGAAAAAAAAGAACGGGGTCAAAAGAGAGGCTAATTTTCACACCTACGAACCTTCCCCCGTCTCTTCAATTACTATAGAAGCGAGAAAGCCTCTCATTCTATTATTTCTCGGGCTCTAAAGCTGTCTGGCAATAACCGGTTGGCGCCAAGTTGAATATAATCAATACTCGTAAACTGATTCACCAATTGCGTTAATCCTTTGAATCTTCCGCCAGCTGCTCAGGGGATGCGCCGTGTCCAGTGAGAATCTGTCCAGTAGCCAGTCAGTCAGATGGTTAGTCAATCAGTTGGCCAGTCACTTAAAAAAATAGCCAGTCAGTCAAACATCCAGCCAGTAGGTCAGCCAGTCGGTCAACCAATCAGTTAATCAGTCAGTTAGTTAGCCAATTAGTCAAACATTCATTCAGTCACTCAACCATTCAGCCAGTCAGTCAGATAGTTTTCCAATCATTCATTCAGTCAGTCACCTAGTTATCCAAGCAAATAGTCAGTCAATCAGTTAATCAACCAACCAGTTAGCCATGTAGTCAGTTAATCAGTCAGTCAGTCCACCAGTTATCAAAGCAGCCAGTCAGTCAATAAGTCAATCCACCAACGAGTTAGCTATTTAGTCAGTTATTCAGTCAGTCAACCACTTAAACAATCAACCAGTCAGCCAGTCAGTCGGTCAGTCCACCCAACACCATTTAGTCTGCGAGCGAGGGAGCAAAAGTTTCCATAAAGAACGAGGTGGCGAGCGTGTGGATGAGGAGAGCAAAGTGGATGAGTTAATGGAGTGGTGCCGCTGATGTGAGGCCTGACACGAAGGAGTGGATGATGGGGGCGGTGGTGATGGCAGTGATGGGAAGGGAGAAAACGGCGTGAAGGAGGAAAGAAGAGGGAGGACGTGAACCAGAAAAAGAGAAGAGAGAACGGAGGGGATCATGGGAAGGAAGAAGGAGACGTAGGGGAGGCGAAAAAAAGTAGAAAGTAAACCAGAAAAAAGACAAGAAGGAAAGGAGGGGATAATGGAAATGAAGAGGAAGACATAAACGAGAAAAGAAGTAGAAGGACGTGAATCAGGAAAAGAGAAAAGGAAGAGGACAAAGTAAAGGAGAAAAAGAATAGAAGAATGTGAACCAGGAAAGGAAAATAGGAAGAATAGAATAAAGAGGAGGAGAAGAAAGAGGTAGATGATGGGGAAAGAGAAGGAATAAGAGGAAGAAAATAAAGACGAAAGAAGATAAGGGTGTGTTAATCAAGATAAATAATAAAGGAAATAATGAACCAAAATAACAATCTCCCCAAGCCACTTCCACTCCATAATGTCCGCAATCCTTCCTCTCTACCTGTTTCGTCTCATGTAATAACAGTAATAATAAAAACACAGGCCACAAAACAACTAAAAAAGATCCTAAAATTGACGTCAAGATACACGAACTCTCTCTCAACCCTAACTCCTAAAAAACTATCAAATCTTTCTCCCTCTCAACCCTAACCCCTAAAAACCTACCAAAACTCTCTCCCTTTCAACCTTAACCCCTAAAAACCTACCCAAACTCTCTCCCTCTCAACCTTAATCCCTAAATACCTACCAAAACTCCCTCTCCCTCTCAACCTTAATCCCTAAAAACCTACCCAAACTCTTTCCCTCTCAATCCTAACCCCTAAATACCTACCAAAACTCCCTCTCCCTCTCAACCTTAATCCCTAAAAACCTACCCAAACTCTCTCCCTCTCAATCCTAACCCCTAAAAACCTACCCAAACTCTCTCCCTCTCAACCTAAATCCCTAAAAACCTACCAAAACTCTCCC
Source organism: Eriocheir sinensis (assembly GCF_024679095.1). Classification (NCBI taxonomy): domain Eukaryota; kingdom Metazoa; phylum Arthropoda; class Malacostraca; order Decapoda; family Varunidae; genus Eriocheir; species Eriocheir sinensis. The sequence goes on from NC_066563.1 coordinate 6,706,933, forward strand.
TCTCAACTTTAACCCCTAAAAACCTACCCAAACTCTCTCCCTCTCAACCTTAACCCCTAAAAACCTACGCAAACTCTCTCCCTCTCAACTTTAACCCCTAAAAACTTACCAAAACTCTCCCTCTCAACCTTAATCTCTAATAACCTACCAAACTCTCCCTCTCAACCTTAATCCCTAAAAACCTACCAAACTCTCCCTCTCAACCTTAATCCCTAAAAACCTACCAAAAGTCTCCCTCTCTCAATCTTAACCCCTAAAAACCTACCAAAACACTCTCTCCCTGTCAACCTTAACCCCTAAAAACCTACCAAAACTCTCTCCCCCTTTCAAACACATACCACATAACAACTTCAAATGACCCTAAAATCGAACCCGTCAACAAACAGCCACACCCTCTTTAGCCTTACCGCTCTGCCAGTCAATAGCGTAGTTGAAGTAGTCTCCAATGGTGTGGAGGTCCATGGCGGCGATGATAAGGAGATACAAACCCATGCAGAGGTCAGCCAGGGCGAGGTTAACCATCAGGAACTTGCTCACAGTCATTCTTGAAAAGGGTTTACAAGAAGGGGCGTAAGAGGCGGTAGTGAGAGGTCGTCTGGAGCGATTCGGTGCGGCTATTTTTTGTTCTAGTATCCTGAGTGACGAGCGTCTGAGATGTGGAGAAGAGGAGGTGGTTTCAGGGCGAGGGTCGGGCGAGGGTCGGGCGAGGGTTAGGTAAGGGCAAGGGAAGGGCACGGAGACGGAGGGTACGGACGGATCAGAAGGTATAAGGGAGAATCAAGGTTATAAGCAGCTTGGGGGGAAGGATGAAAGTAAGGGGAGGAGGAGGCTGCAGGCTTATTAAAGAGGGATAAAGGTAGGTAGGTAAGTAGGTTGCTGGGGGCAGGTAGGCAGGTAATGGCTATTTATTAAGGAGTAAGGATGTCAGGTTACCGGGATAATGATTATAATGTTGGGTTAGTAATGAGAGAGTGAATACGAGAGACAAAGAGGGAAAGACAGAAACAGACAGATTGACAGACAGAAAAACCGACAGAAAGACAAAGGCAGATGAAGGGCAAGAGATGAGTAAGCAATTAGTGAGGGATGTAATTAATAGCTTTTAATGCTCAGAAAAAAAAGAAGAAAAAAACGACGAAAAACGAGAAGGGAAGATGAGAGGAAGCAGAAGGAAGGAGATGAAGTAGATAAAACTATGGAAGAATGAGAATGTAAAGAGGAAATAAAAGACTCAGGCAGGAGAAAGAGAAATATAACCAAGATACAACCAAGCTTACAACCCTCCAGAGACAGAGCTGACTTTTATCTTGGAAGAATAATTAAAAAATGAGACACTAAGAGTAATGTGCAGAGGAGGGAACAGAGGAGAGGAGAGGAAAGGAGGAGGACAAAGAATAAGCCCTAAGGATATACATGGAACGAAGGAGAAGAGAGGAGAATTCTTTTATATTTACGAGACCATAAAAGATGTTTACGATAGCATGAGGAGGAAATAAGGCAGCCTCCCCGACGCCAGGAAAGAATGACAATGAGAAAACGCTATAAATAAAATGTGATGGAGTTTTAAAATGGAAACTGATGCAACAAGAGTAGCCGTAGTAGTAGTGGTTGAAGGAGTGGTTACTACTGCTACTACTACTACTACTACTACTGCTGCTACTACTACTGCTGCTGCTGCTGCTACTACTATTACTACTATTACCACTACTACTACTACTACTACTACTACTACTACTACTGCTGCTATTATTACTCCTACAAATATAAGAAGAAAAAACTGAATCTAAATATATGAAGAACAATAAGAATATGAATACGAATAATGAAGAAGTGGGAGCATTAAGACACAAAGAAGACAAATAAAATAAGGAGACGAAGGAGATGGGCAGAGATGAAAGAGAAAAGGATAACATAAACAAACACACCGCGAGAGAAGAAAATTGTGGAGGAGACATGAAACACAAATTAGAGGCGGGGACATCAAACACAAACCACTTATACCAATCCAATAATGAGATAACTAAAAGCAATATCAGACCAATAAAAATCTTGTAACGACATTGGACCGAAACAGACAAGGATTGAAAAATTTTGTGGAGCGTTAGAAATTGAAAAAAAAAAGTATAAATTTGAAATGGTGGTAATATTATTTTGAGTTTTTTATATTTTTTTATAAAGGAGTCTGATAATGACAATCAAATAGCTTAAAAATAGTTTAAATATAAGTTTTAAGAAGTAGTTTTGATTTTTCTTGTTACTGTAAAATTATGAAGACTGAAAGAAAAAAGAAAATGAGAGAGAGAGAGAGAGAGAGAGAGAGAGAGAGAGAGAGAGAGAGAGAGAGAGAGAGAGAGAGAGAGAGAGAGAGAGAGAGAGAGAGAGAGAGAGAGAGAGAGAGAGAGAGAGAGAGAGAGAGAGAGAGAGAGAGAGAGAGAGAGAGAGAGAGAGAGAGAGAGAGAGAGAGAGAGAGAGAGAGAGAGAGAGAGAGAGAGAGAGAGAGAGAGAGAGAGAGAGTGTTAGGATAAGGATCAGGTGAACCACATCGTACATTCACAAAGAGGAAGAAATATTTTATGAAAGACACAAAAAACATTCATTAGGATCATTAGCAAAGAGGTTTAAATGACAATGTTTATGTCCAAAGATAAAACATTGATATTATTAGTATTAGCTTTATATCCATGAGTGTGTGTGTGTGTGTGTGTGTGTGTGTGTGTGTGTGTGTGTGTGTGTGTGTGTGTGTGTGTGTGTGTGTGTGTGTGTGTGTGTGTGTGTGTGTTCCCAGAAACTTTAAGAGTAAGGTAAATACACTTAAGGAAAAAAAAAGACAGGTGTTGGAGTCTTAATGAGTTCCTACACACCTGTTGAGAATCAGGTGTGTGTCTTGGAGGTGATTCAGGTAAGTGTTAATTATATCTACCTCACAAAGAAAGACTAAGCGATCAGTACAGAGGTGAAAATGTGTAAGGTGTGTTGAGGTGTCTCGGGGTATTTTAAGTGTTGTCAAGTGCAAGGAAAATGGTTTGAAGTATATCTAAAGTGTTTTTGAAGGTCTGGATAGCAGTGGTTAATATAGCAAGCGCAAGGGAGATGTTAGTAAGCTGTTATGATTCTTTCTCTCTCATTCTCTCCCTCTATCTATCCCCCTTCTACACACGCACACAAATACACGTAGATACATACACTCGCTACTTTACCTGTACAAATATGGAAAAAAGGTGACCCTAGTATCAAGCATAAGGTGTGTATGTGTTTTTGTGTTTGTCTTTCGTCGTGAGTGTACGTCTTGTGTTTGTTTGTTTTTGTTAAGGAGGAGCAGAGTATTTGTTGATCTCGAGCACTCAGGACACTAGAACAAGGCAAGCAGCATTCGTGTTCTTGTTAGACACGAAATAGAACAATAATTAAAAAGAACTAAAAACACTGAAAGAGGAAAAGTTAACTGAAATAAATGAGTGATAAATGCAAACATATAAAAAAATAACCTCAATGTAAAGAAATAAAATAATTGATAAATGCCAACACATATCAACAAGAAATATTACGAAAAAAAAAAATGAAAACATAAAAAGAAGAAAAAATATTAGCTTGACTGCAATTAAATATAACTGATGAATGCAAACAAATATTAACGTAGAAACAGGCAAGCAGTGTTTTTCTTGTTCATCGGTTACAGGAAATAAAACTAAAACTGAAAATAAATGAAACAGGGGGAGAATTAATAATATCCTGATTGCCAAAGAAATAATACGAAAACATAAAACAGCAAAGCATATCAAGGCAAGCAGCATTTTTATTTAGTGTTTAAATGAAAAAAGACACTCAGCTTTAATTGTGAGGGGAAAAACAATCTATCTGAATGTAAAAATGTGATAAAAAATATACTGAGCAAATAAACATTGAATATGCGGAATAATGCATGCCAAATAAAGAGATAATGAAATAATGGATGAATTCATGTAATGGCTCAGCTGCTTAATTAGTGAACTCAGTAAAATGTATAGGCAGACAAAAAATACTGAAAAACAAAAACAAAAAAGAACTCATTTGTATTACATAAAAAAAAAAAATGACGAAAAACTGTGATTCCATGAGGTTGGTTTAACAAAATATCCCTAAAAAAATTGTAAAAGGTAAATACTAAAACATCAATTAACCAAAACAAAGAAAAATCAAAGACCATTAAAAAGACACACCTATAAAAATGTGAACCAGAAACAATATGACTGAAAATGACAAAACAAGAGGAAAACAACAAAAAATGAAGGATGAACAAAAAAAAAAATATAAACAAACTCAAATAAAATAAAACTCGTTAGCCAATAACACACACGCGCAGGACGAACAGAGTTGTGTGAATACTGAGAGTTGATTTAATACAATATGATCCAGCGAACGAAACAAAAAAAAAAGTCCAACAAATAATATATAGTTTGTTGTGGCCACGAATTGAATACCAAGCTAAAACAACAAAGAGGAAAAAAAACGTAGAATTCTGATATAAAAATACGGCAACAAATGTCCTGTGAATGTATTTTAATTGGTTGCGGGCACGAAAATGCGACCAAAATCAACAGAGAAACAGAAGGAACAAGGGAAACATAGAACAAGCAAACAACTGGCTGCCTTGGACAATCCCTCGCCATTGGTATTAGTGGATAAAGGACACGCGAGACAAGAGCCGGTACACAGAGCCTTCACACGGGGACGGCAGGCGACGATCGAGGCTTCACATAATCATTGGATCACCTTTGCTTTCCGCCACGCCTGAACTCGCTCGTCACATCAAAATTACTCGCTGGAGCGACGGAGCCATTTTGTGACGCAACGAAGTGACTAGAACGTTACGATGAATCTGCAAATTGATGACCTTTGATAATATTTTAAGTACTGAATTTATCATGTTTTTTGTGACTTTCTGTACAAATGTGACCTTAAAACATTTGATAAAACTTGACTGGGTAAGTTTACGTTTAGTTTTATGTACTTAAATGCAGGGATGGAGTATTCGTATTCGGTTTTCGTATTCGAATTCATTCGATTACCGCATTTATGTGTAGTCGTATACGTATTCAAATGATTATTGATAGAAATTAAAGTACCAAGGGAAAAGTATTCGTATTCTGCAAATAATCTGAGGAATACTTCAAAATTTATTATCAGAAATAACAGTCGTTATTCCTTACAACTCCAGCCTCCTGGGGGACGTGTAATGGTCGTGTAGAGTTCAGGTTCGCAGACTGTGGCAGCGCGGCGTCATTTTACTGTTCCATAACTTTAGAACAGTGCTGTACCGAGTTACGTCATGACGATATTTTTAATGAATAGTATTCATGAATACTTTCAAGAAGTATTTGTATTTGTATTCGAATTAAAATAATTTCAGTGAATTCACATTCGTATTCATTGGAATTTGAAGTATTCGTATTCGTATTCGAATACACAACTCTTGTGTTCACTCCATACCTGCTTAAATGTCAATATTAGTTAAAACCTTGATGACAGGTTAATATTAAAATAAGGATGCATAAAGATATAAGGAGACTGCAAGATGCCAGATTTCATATTCTTAAACATAGCTGGCTCCCATTACGACTATTTCCCAAGGCCACAGAGAATATTAACTTGGTCTTTATTTGTGCTTTTCCCGATCAAGGTGAAGAAACCGTGTAAAACTATCGCTGGCATCACAAAACAGTCCATGGAAATCCCCCAGCAACTTCCACGTACGAGAGGCTCTTCAAACAGGCGAACAGAAGCGCCGATGGGTCTTAGAATACGGGTCTAGGTCGCCTACACGTGCTATGAAACCCTCACAAGCCTCGACCATTCCTTGCGCCCCTCGTGTGAAGGCGAGAAAAGCGGCAAAATTGACGAAAGTTAGGGAGAGAAAACTTACGACAATAAAACAACTTAGGACGCGGATTGGTTATGGGACTTCCTTGCGTTCTTGTCATCAGTCTCAGAGCGGACTGGCAAGTTGGTTCTTTAGAATAATGTGGACCGAAAAAAAGGAAAAAAAATGTGAAGTGAAAATGAAAAGTCGAGAAAACTGGTGCCAATAATGTTTTTAGTGGAAGTGGAAGTTATAATTTTGTGATTTGCTTGGAAAGAGAGAGAGAGAGAGAGAGAGAGAGAGAGAGAGAGAGAGAGAGAGAGAGAGAGAGAGAGAGAGAGAGAGAGAGAGAGAGAGAGAGAGAGAGAGAGAGAGAGAGAGAGAGAGAGAGAGAGAGAGAGAGAGAGAGAGAGAGAGAGAGAGAGAGAGAGAGAGAGAGAGAGAGAGAGAGAGAGAGAGAGAGAGAGAGAGAGAGAGAGAGAGAGAGAGAGAGAGAGAGAGAGAGAGAGAGACGAACAGACAAACATAGACATACATACACACACACAAAAACACCAACACAAACAAAAGAAAACACAAATATGCAGGTACAGAATAACAGACACCAACAAGCAGAAAAAGACACAGACAGACAGGCTTACACAGACAAACATACAGACATAGACAAAGCAGAAAACAAACAAACAGGCAAACACACAGACACACTGACAAACAGATAGACTGACAAAAGAATATACAAAACAACACTTCTTGAAACACAAACACCCTAATATCAGACATAGACGAACAGACGAAGACCCAGACAAACAGACATGAACGATCACAGCACAGACAGGCAAAGAGAGGTACATACAGACGCAGGCAGACAGACAGGCAGGAAAAGAAGTAATCTGATATGTTGTGTATCCACTCCCAAACTTCCGCATAAATCAATAGAACTAATTTTACAACTCCGGAACCCTAAATTCAAAGCAAATACCAATCAGAAACTCGGAAAGGGAAAGAGAGAACGCGGTGGATGGCTGGACGGGCTGATAGACTGTCGAACATCATCTCTTTTTCCCTGCCATAACCAATCCGAGAGAGACGCCGGGAGGAAGAAGATACGAAGAGAAGAGGAAGAAGAGGACAAGTGGAAGAAGAGATAAGAAAAGAAGAGGAAGCAAAAATAAATAAGAAAAAGAACAAGAAGTCAGATAAGTAGAAGAGACAAGAAAAAAAGGGGAGCAGGAAGAGTTAAAGGAGAAGAAAGACACGAAAAACACGAAAAGGGTAAAACGAAGGGCAGGAAAAGAAGGTAGCGTTCAGGAGGAGAAACTTACTTGAACCTAGAAGATATTAGCACAATCATGACAGCCAGGTTCCCCACCACGGCCGTCACCACCACCAGCCACACAGCCACCCGGAGAGCCAGGTTACCCATGATGTCTTCGCACGGGTTGAAGGCATCGGGCCCCGGTATACACTGGACGTCGTGGTAGTCTTTAGAAAGGTTCCCGCAAGTCACGTTCATGTTGGTGGGTACGAAGACTTGCTGTGGGGGGAGGAGAGGGACCGTGTGGGTGATTCAGTGGTGACAGAGACGGAATGCAGATGATGATGAGAATTGGAATGCGAGAATATGTTAAGGCGAAGATGATAAGAGATGAAGGACAAGGATAAGGATAATAACATGGATATAATTGAGGATATGAAAGAAGGAGGAACAAAGAAACTATTAGAGGCAAGGACAAGGAAGACAAGTTGCTGTTATTATATGTGCCGTTTGGAGTGTGTGGATGTGTCAGGGGGGGTGGGGCGTGATAATTAATTAATATGCACATAAAATCAGTTATTATGCGCATTTGTACCCAAAAGTCCACTTGTACAGGAAGGAAAACAAAGAGTAAATTCTCCGTTAGAGGAGTTAAACATAAAGGAGTTCCGCCTCGGTAATTAAGTCTTACCGAAACTCACAAACAAAACTGTAAACAACACACAAGAAAACCTAAAGGGCGGCCAATCCCCCGAGGAGAGAATACCGAGAATTCTCGCAGGAGGCGAGGCGAGGCTCGGCCACACTCACCCCGGGCATCCACACGCTGGTCTGCTTGGTGCCGCCGCCCTCGTGCGGCTTGTGCCACACCTCCCCGGCCTCGGCGTGGAAGGTGCCGCCGGGCTCATCCGGGTGCAGGTCCACGGGGTGCTCAGCGGGGCTCAGCTTGTAGGTGGGGTCGTCCCCCGAGTCCATGGGCGGGACGTCTTCCTGCCACACCTGGGGTGGGCGAGAACAAGCTTTCTTGGAATTTAAAGAGCACCGCTGCAGTGGCTTTTGTTGTCGGAACAATGGCCTCCCTGCGGCGGTGTGGAATTACGGAATAAAAAATGTGATACACTAAGGAATATCTGGGAGCAAAGAAATTACAGCTGTCAGTATACTCACGTCGTTGTTCATGCCCTGCGTGGACGCGTTGGGCCTGGACAGGGTCTGCGGGAGTCTGCCTTGCGTTTTATTGAAGGGACCAAACCTGTAGGGGAGGGGAATGTGGCCCCCCATGCCGCCCCCCGTGAACTCCGTCCTGGGCTGGTTGGAATAAAAGTTTAGGTGGTCGGTGTGTGGGTCGCGTTTCTCTGGCCGCGAAATCTTAGCTTCATCAGGCTCACGGATCAGAGACGCCGCCTGCTGCCTGAAGCGCGTCTGGGAACGGAGCACGGCACCGGCTGCGTCCTCAGAACGTGGAACCCGAGCCGAGTGAGGCCCCGTATGCGTGTGGCTGTGGCGGCGGAAGCGAACTTTGGGCTTGACTGACGTGGGGCCGGATCCATCGGGGCCCTCAGTGTAAAACGCACCCTGGGGCCTCAGAACCCGTGTGTGATGGCCGGAGTGGCGGGCATGGCCACGTGTGAGGCTGGAGGAAGCAGCGTCGGTGGTGGTTTCTGGCACCTCCCTCAGCTGGGGAAAGGTGGAGTGGAGATTTGCCGGTGAACCTTCGAAGGGCAAGTGAGATCTCTCAAACTGCCGGCTGTGTCCGTGTCTCTTTGTGTTGCCTCCCGCCTCCTCGCTGCTCGGGGACGACAAGCTGAAGGCCGCCGCGCCGCCCTCCCCGTGGGCTATCGTTCCCCAGGTCTCCAGTGTCCTCCCCTGGTCCGGAAAGCGCTCGGATGAGAATTTTTCGTAGATATTCCCGCCAGGCCGAGACATGGGAGGTGAAGGTCTCGCCACGCGAGACTTGTAGCGGCGGGACCTCGGCGACGGCGTGGAGGTGAGGAGGAGCGGGTTGGGCGAGGTGACGTCTGAACACATCTGGTCCAACTTTCGAATGGCTTCCTGGAACGAGACAAGAACAGACAAGCTGATTGTCAAAGTTTCCTGCAGTACCAACGACATGTTAATACACTTTACGGGGGCAGGAGGGACACGTACTCAGAAGCTAATAAATGAAATAACAGCCATAACATCACTTACCCCACGGCCCCCTCACACACACACACGAACACACACTAGCACACACCTCCGCGGAATAATGAAACTTGCCGCCGCTGGCACACACTCGGCTCTTAATAATTAGTGGCACGCCAAACGGACCCGAGACCTTCGAGGGAAAGCAAAATCTCTGACGAAAACTTAATTACTGGCGCCATTTCCTATCTCGACGGTACCCTTGCAACCCTCCCTCCCTCTCCCTCCTTCACATCCCTCCAGCCCTCTCCGTCCCTATCACTTACCAACTCCTCCCATTTCCATATCAGCTTTACCTCCCTTTCCTATTTCCTTTCCCTCTCCTAAACCTTCCATTTCTCTTTCAACCTTCCCTCTCCCTCTTTCCCATACCTTCCAGTCCTCTTCCTTCCCATCACTTACCAACTCCCTCTCCCTCCTTCCATTAACAGCTTTACCTCCTCTTCCTATTTCATTTCAGACAGTGCACCTCCCTTCCCGTCACCCCATTTCTCTCTCAATCTTTCGTCTATCCCTCCCCTTCCCAGCCCATCCCTCTTACATTCTTTCTTCACTTTCATCCCTCTCTTTTTCCCACCCATTCCCCTTGTATTCCTTCATTTTCCTACCGTTTCTTGGCATCCTTCTCTCACAATGCAACAGTCCCACATGTCTCGCCCCTTTCCAACTCTTCTCTCACACTTTGTCCCAATAAAACCTTTTCAATTTATCCCCCTTTTCCTTTTTAGCATTTCCTTTCACGTCCAATTAACCTTACAACTCTCTCCTCATTTTCGATTCTATCCCTCCCTCTACCTAACATTTCCCTTCCAACTCTCCCTTTCACTCCCGTCTGCCTTTCCTTACCTGCCTTCCGAGCTCTTGAAAATGCAACGAAGGCGGGGACTCAGCCGGAGGAATAACACTTGCGAGACGTTTTACTAATGACGTGTCGAATATCACTTGCAACATACCTGAGGTTCTGATTCTACAGGTAACATATAATTAAGTCCTCGTATGAGTTCTACAGGTGAAAAGACAGGTGGAATATATCTTTACTTACCTACCTTGCTACACACACACACACACACACACACACACACACACACACACTCACGACACGTTGGCATCAATTAAACGCCTTTTGTTACAGATGAAAATAAAGAAGAAAAAACCCGCAACACAGACATAAAAAAGGAAACAATGGAAAGAAAAAAAAAGAAAGAATAAATGCCAATTGAAACCACAAAGAGAGAGAGAGAGAGAGAGAGAGAGAGAGAGAGAGAGAGAGAGAGAGAGAGAGAGAGAGAGAGAGAGAGAGAGAGAGAGAGAGAGAGAGAGAGAGAGAGAGAGAGAGAGAGAGAGAGAGAGATATAGAGAGAGAGAGAGAGAGAGAGAGAGAGAGAGAGAGAGAGAGAGAGAGAGAGAGAGAGAGAGAGAGAGAGGAAAACAAAACAGATAGGGCGGGAATAAAAGGAAAAGAAAAAACACTGGCGGGGAAAATAAAACAAAACAACAAAGACAAACGTGAAAAAACTGCAGTGCCAACCTTCTCCTTTTCTCTCTCTCCCTCCCATATCTCTCTCTGTCTCTATCTCTTTCCCTTCCTCCATATATCTCTCCCCTATATCCTCTTATCTATCTGTCTATCTCCCTTTCTCTCTGGTTGTTATCTTTACAGTGTTAAAATTATATCTTTCTCCCTTCTCCTTAGCTGTCTCTATCTCTTCCCCCTCCCGATAGCTCTCTCCTTCTCTCTTCATATCTATCTGTTTATTTATTTGTCTATTTATCTGTGTATCTTTCTGTTTATTTATCAATCAGTCAATCAGTCAATCAATCAATCATTCTATCTATCCCTTTCCTTACCCTCTATATCAGTGTCCATATCTATCTATCTATCTATGTTCCTCTTTCCTCCCTTACCCTGTATCGGAGTGGGTCGTGCCGCTGCGGAAACTGGAAGGCGCAGCAGTGGTAGGGGTAGGTGAGCTTCGCCTTCTTGATGTTCTTGAAGGAGTACACGGACGGGAACACCTTCAGCGTCGGGGTGAATTGCACGAAGAGGTTCTCGAGCTGCGTCAAGCCCATCGTCGGCAGGGATGTAATGGATGTGTGCGAGAGGTCTCTGGGGGGTGCGGAAAAAAAGGAGGTGCGGTTTACTCCCATTTCATTCAACTCAAACTTCTTTTCACTCCTCGCTCTCCCGTCTTCCACTCCTCTGTTGCACTTTTTCCACTCCTCCTCCTCCTCCTCTACTTCTTTTTCTTGAGATGGTGTTAAATCGGCCCTTATTCTCAAGCATTCCAGGGCTCATACACCCACATTCGATAAGGATTTCGTAGAGGTAATGTTAGTATCTCCATGGGTAGTTTTATATATCTAGTGATAGTTTAACAAGGCTCCTGCACACCCTGAACGTTAAAAATCACTTATTCACATTACATAAGGCTTGTGTAGAGATTGTGTTACTATTTCCATGGGTAGTTTTATGTAACTAGTAATAGTTTAACAAGGCTTCTGCACAATGAACGTTAAAAATCACTTATCCACATTACATAAGGCTAGTGTAGAGATTGTGTTGCTATTTCTATGGGTAGTTTTATGTACCTAGTGATAGTTTGACAAGGCTTCTGAACCATGAACATTATAATCACTCATTGGAACCCGATCAATTTCCTTTCTGGCCTTTGGAAATGCATGTTGTGAGAGCCGAGTACATCTGAAAATACGAGGAATGGACTTATCTCCCTGTCTCTCTTTCTCCCTTCCCCTCTCTCTTGGGTTCGGTATAAAGATAATGGTCTCCACGTGCCTGGCTTTGGCTGCTTCGTTGTCCTCAGGTGAGTTCATTAAAGTGATCTGCTTGGGTGACCTTTAATAACAAGGCCAGTTAAAATAATGTACCTTTAACCTCTTTTTACAGTGCGTGAAGAGATTGCTCTGGTTTGCTTTCATTGTTACACTGCTGTTCTTGCTAGCGCGGTGAGACAAATAGGATGAAAGCATGGAAAGGAGAGATGGTGCACAGATAGCCACACACACACACACACACACACACACACACACACACACACACACACACACACACAAACACAAACACACTTATCACCAACTCTTCCTTTTCTTCTTTCTTCGTTTCCTCCTCTTCTACTTCTATTATTTTCTCTTCTCTTCCCTTTCTCTCTCTTTTACCTCACACACACACACACACACACACACACACACACACACACACACACACACGCACACCGTCAGAGGAGAGGCAAACGTCAGAGGAATCGAATTAACAGCCATGAGGACACCGTTTTCTTTACCCTACAAGGACAGCGTCAAGATCATGCCTTTAGCACCATTAGAGAGAGAGAGAGAGAGAGAGAGAGAGAGAGAGAGAGAGAGAGAGAGAGAGAGAGAGAGAGAGAGAGAGAGAGGGGTTATAACGTGATAGGGAGCGCTCATCATCCTCTTCTTATACGGTTAGGAATCCAGGCCGCTTGTGTGGGAGACGCAGGAAGTTTCCACGCCTCCACCACGCCGCCACTCGCATACTGATGACTGCGTGTGGTGGAAGGGGTGGAAAGGGGTGGAAGGGCAAATAGGGGAGTGGAAACGGCGAAGGAGAAGGGAGTAGAGAGAGCGAGGAAGAGTAGGCCAAAAGAAGAGAGTAGAGATAGGAAGTTGTGATGAGGAAGAGGAGACGATATGAAGAGAGTAAATGTCATGGTTGAGATAGAGGAAAGAAATAGGGATGGAAAGGCGGAAAGAAGAGAGTAGAGTTAGAGGATGAAGCGGGGAAAGGAAACGTAATGAGGGTGATAAGTGATGTGGAGAAGGAGACGAATGCTGGATAAAAGGGGTGGAAATTGAAAGAAGGAAAGAAGAAGGATGCACAGAGAGTAGAAAAGAGGAAGTGAAAGGGAGGTAGAGAGTGTGATAGAGTGAAGCAAAGAAAGAAATAGAGAAAGGGGAATGCAGAGAGGTGGAAATGGAGTGAAAAGAGATTGAAAACAAAGGCAGACAGACAGTTTAGAGAGAATGAAGATATCCGAGGAGGGAGACGGAGAGGGAGGGTAAGAAAGTTGTGGAAGGCGGTCGGGAAAAAAAGGTGGAGATATAGTAGAATGAGATGGAAAGGGAAATGGAAAGAGGGGTGGAGAGAAAGGTGGAATGGAAGATGAGGTGGAGGCACTAGGTAAAGGGAGTGGAAAAGAGTCGTGGTATTCAGGACAGAGGAAGAGGAACGAGAGACTTGCAGGAAACAAGATCATCGAAAAACGCCCAAAATGTGAAGAAAAAGAAGATATGGACACAAGGGGGCACTGTTTGTAGGAATTAATTGAGAGAGGGAAGGAGGGCAGATTGATATTAAAAAGAAGCTTGCCGGGAATGACAAAAGCGTCCAATACGTCAAAAGGAAGGAGAGGAAGAAAATGCAGATAAAAGGAAATAATTGTAGGAGTTAAAGAAGAAATGGAGAGCAAAGTGACATTAAGAGAAAGGATATTTGAACTGAATCTGAGGGGTAAAATAAGTATTGAAAGAGAAGGGAAGAATAAACATGCAGATAAAAGGAAATAATTGTAGGAGTTAAAGAAGAAAAGGAGAGTAAAGTGACATTAAGAGAAAGGATATTTGAACTGAATCTGAGGGGTAAAATATGTATTCAAAGAAAAGGGAAGAATAAGAATACAAATAAAAGAAGAAAAGGAGAGCAAAGTGATTTTCGGAAAGATATTTAAACGGAATCAGAGGCGACACATTTGCAGAGAAGGAGAGAAGAGAAAGAGAATGTAGATATGAGAAAATAACGGCAAGGCTAAATTGACAATAAGCGAATAGGTGATTAAGAAAAAAAATAGTTGCAGGGAAGCAGAGGATCATCAAACACATAGAAAAAGAGACAGGAAAATCACGGAAATATATAGAAGGGAAGTGATTTGATGTGCCTTAGGGTAAAGCAAGGGTAAAGAGGGAACTGGAAAGGGTTGGAGTTGAACAAAATCACCTTACAGACAAACACAGATAATATAATGACCGTTAAAATACGTAGTTATATTGCTTTAGTTCCTCTTTCACTCCCTCTTTTACTTGACTTTGCTTGACTTTCCGTGCTGATTTATTGGTTGTCTTGTTTTTAGTAGATGGTTCGTGTGTGTGTTATCGAAATCATCTTCTTTGTATGACTTTTCTTGTCTGTAGTTGATGGTTTGTGCTTGTGATTAAAATTCGCAATACAAAATTCTCCCTTGTATTAGATTTTTTGTGTTGTCTGTAGTTGATGTTTTATACGTGTTCTCGAAATCCTCCTTTTTATCATTATTTTTTTTTACAGTAAAGGAACCAGCTCAAGGGTTAAATAAACGGGGGGAAAAAGCACAGTCATTGCCTTCCTCACCTAAGACTTCGCACGTGATAATATAAGCCTGTTTCCATTTACACGTATAAATATTGTTTGTTCTTATGCTCGAGTTGTCTCCAATAACTTTTACTACCTTCGTTTCCTCTTCCACTCCTTCATCACTTCTTTTACTTCTCGTTTCTCGTTTTCTGTTTTTTTTGTTGTTGTTGCTTTCCTCCCATTTTGTCTGTTCAACTCTTAACTCCTTTTCATCTTTTATTTCCTCTACTTCTTTTCCTCTCTCTTCGCCTCTTTTCCTTCTTCTCTACCTCTGCTTTACTTCCATTTCCTTTCTGTTCAACTCTAACTTCCTTTTATCTCCTAGTTTCCTTTCTTCCACTCCTCTCTCTTCGGCGTTTTTACTCCTCCTCCACTTCTACTTTCCTTCCATTTCCACCTCTTTCCCTCCACCTTCCCTCTTCTAGCCCGACTCCCTCTATTCCCACGTCCTTCCCTCCACTATACCTCCTCACTAGACTCCCTCCATTCCCTCCTTCCTTCCACTACTTCCCTCCCCGTTTGACTCCTTCCTACTTCCTTTCCTCCACCCGGTTTTCTCCCTTCCTTTGATACTCACAGGGTACGGATGCTGTCGATTCCCTTGAAGGCCTCCGGGTCCAGATTCCGCAGGCGAGTGTTGCCCTTCAAGTTCCTGCCGAAGGGGAGAGAAATATAAACGGAGTGAGGACGGCAGAGGAAGGACGAGGGAACAGTATCGGCAATTCTCTTACACTCTTTTCACTCCTGTTGGACTTTTCTTAATTTCGTTACGGTAAAAAGGATTGGTGATGAGTTTATGTGTGGTAGGGGGTAGTTTCTCTCTCTCTCTCTCTCTCTCTCTCTCTCTCCCCCCCCCCCCAACCCACGGTCCTTAAGATAACGTCCATTGCCTATTGTGTGTGATAAGACTCAACGTGTTTATCTTGTGTTTTATATTCTTTCCATTATTACTCTTATCAACACCTTCCAAGTACGACGTTAAGGGGAGGAATCGCAGAAAAGAAAAAAAAAAAAAACATGATCATTTTAGGTTTTATTTTTAAGTTTATTATTATTATTATTATCATCATTAGTCTCTCCTTCTTTACTTATCTTTTTTTATCACTCTATTACCAGCATCAACACACTCGCTAAAGGAATAGTTGTAAAAAAAGAAAGAAAAGAAATACACTCATTGTTATTCCTGGTATTAGTGTTACTCTTACTGTCATTACCATTATTAGTCTCTTCTCATCCTTCATTACTCACTTTTTTTCTTTATTACTATCATCAATACCTTCCAAGTACATCGTTAAAGGCATACTCGCAAAGAAAGTAAGAAAAAGATACACGCATCGTTATTCATGGTATTATGGTTACTGTTATTATTATTAGGCTCTCCCTTAGCCCTGTGCCGGGTTAATGGATTCTCTCCCACCACAAGCTCAAAGGAGAATGAGACGGAGATGAACACCGCCGCCAACCTCACCTATATACCTCCAACCTCCCTTAACCCGGTAGCAGCGACGGGCCACATTTTTGCCATGATTTAAACCCTCCAAAATAGATGATCCATAAACTAATCACAAGTGCGTTGATATATATTATGAAATGGTTTGCGTGAGTGATGTTTTTTTCTCATTTTTCTCGCTTAGAGGGACCTTTAAGAAACATGATCCCTGCTGCTACCGGGTTAACACTCCTCTATACGCGGCGGTCTTGCTATACCTCCTCTTCCTTCCTTTACCTCCTTTACCTATACATCTTCCTTTACCTCCAGCTCCTTCATCCTTTACCTCCATTACTTTTAACTTCCTTTACTTCCTCCTCTTCTTCCTTTACCTCATCCTCATTCCTCCTTTACCTCTATCTCTTCCCTCTTTTACCTCCTCATTCTTCCTATCACAATGGAAGCAAAGGGAAGCAATACGGTGTGAGGAAGGAAGGAAGGAAGGGAACAGTTAGGTAGGAATGGAATGAGGGGAGGGCAAGAGGAGATAGTACATGCAAAGGGCAATGACACACGCGACGTTCCTTCCAGTGACCTCCCGGGCCGTCAGAAGCGCAGGTGAGGCGGGAGAGTACTATAGAAACGCCACCGTACTCGTATTGACCACTCGAGGACCAAGTGTCGCCTGCCCTTCCGCCCTTCCGCCTCCCCGTGCACCCATTCGCCCACCCGCTCCGACCCCTCGCCCGATCCCCATCCAAGGTCCAGATAGGCGGCGTTGATTGCTACTCGATCCTCCTCCCGCGCCGCTAAACGTGACCTGTATCCCTGATGTTCATTTGGCCCCCGCGTCCCTGTGCTTGACCTTTCGTGCTGTTTGAATTGGTTGTCTTGTTTGTAGTAGATGGTTCGTGTGTGTGTTATTAAAATCATCTTCTTTGTACTAGTTGTCTTGTCTTTAGTTGGTGGTTTGTGCTTATGATTAAAATTCTCAATACAAAATTCTCACTTGTATTAGTTTTTTTGTTTGTCTGTAGTTGATGTTTTATGCGTGTTATCGAAATCCTCCTTTTTATCATTATTTTTTTTTACAGTAAAGGAACCAGCTCAAGGGTAAAATAAATGGGGGGAAAAAGCACAGTCAAATCACTCCTCCTCTTGTCTGTATAGAGGGTGTTTTGCGCGTTCTCAAAGTTCTTTTTCCTTTTTTCTCATCTGAGTATTTTTGTCTAGTTTTGCAGTAAACGTTCATGATTCTTCTTCTCAGAGTAGGTCACACATCCCCTTATGATTCTTCTTCTCAGAGTAGGTCACACATCCCCTTATGATTCTTCTTCTCAGAGTAGGTCACACATCCCCTTATGATTCTTCTTCTCAGAGTAGGTCACACATCCCCTTATGATTCTTCTTCTCACAGTAGGTCACACATCCCCTCATGATTCTTCTTCTCAGAGTAGGTCACACATCCCCTTATGATTCTTCTTCTCACAGTAGGTCACACATCCCCTCATGATTCTTCTTCTCAGAGTAGGTCACACATCCCCTTATGATTCTTCTTCTCAGAGTAGGTCACACATCCCCTTATGATTCTTCTTATCATAGTAGGTCACACATCCCCTTATGATTCTTCTTCTCAGAGTAGGTCACACATCCCCTTATGATTCTTCTTCTCAGAGTAGGTCACACATCCCCTTATGATTCTTCTTCTCAGAGTAGGTCACACATCCCCTCATGATTCTTCTTCTCAGAGTAGGTCATCCCACACTACATTTCATCATCCCAGGTAAAAAAAATAAAAATAAACCATCCAGGTAGCGACGCGGCAATTAGCGCTTTTATCCCTCCGTCCCCAGGTGTGTCGGGCTCACGGTAGGACGAGCACGCAGGTAATTATTTTCCCTTCCCTCTGGAGCGTTTCCCCCGCGCGGTGCTCAGCCACGTTGAATTAATAGCAACAATTCATTAACGTAATAGAAGTCTGCTGAATCCGTCCTCGATTCCGACACGTGGAAGCAATTAAGAACAAACCCATAAAAAATGTAATTGAAATCTTGCATGGCGCCGCTTTGGTTCAGTGGGACGGATGCGCCGACGTGCCACGAGGCTGCGATGTAAAACAGTGAACGGTAACACACACACACACACACACACACACACACACACACACACACTACTGCCACGCGTCCAAAAGTAACAACTAATCACCGACTGGGACACACTGCATTCATTCACTTATGTTGTGCGCGCATATCTGTGTGTGTACTTCTGCGCTTTCTCTGATGTTAAAGAAAAGGTATGACTAACTGTAGTACCTATGGAATGTAACAGTAAAGTATTTAAAATAGATTATATATGTATCGTGATTACATTAACAAACTGTAGGATCAAATATATTAACAGAAGCAGAAAATCAGAATTCTATAATGAAAATAACTGAAGTAAATCAATCCAGTAAGACAAATAGCCAGGAAAAATCACTGAGTTCAACATTAAGATGAATTTTACTCACAGTGTTCCAATCTGTGACCCGTAGAACGCCTCCTTCTCCACCTCCTCGATCTGGTTGTAGCTGAGGGACCTGCGGAGGGAGAGGCGCGGGGGTCAGAGGAGACACCCTAAGCACCACACAGTCATCATCTACACCATCCAAGCACAAGCCTTTCCTTCAGTCGCAAAAAGGATACCATACAAGGGTACACATTAGCATTGGGAAAGGCTCACACTTGCTGGAGCAAACCTGAATGGCATCAAAGGGAAAGCCGTGAAGTTAAGACGAAGCCACTAAGAGAAATATCAAAAACGTTTCGTATTCCACCGAGGTCAGTGTTCTCCTTTCATGGCTATAGCGGTTATGATACGAGGGAAAACAGTTGCGTTAATTCATGTTCCCACTAGCATAGACTCTACACACACTTAGGTAAGATGTGAGGGTAAGAAGAGGACACTAGGGTCGTATTACAAGACATTTCGTAGCCCAAGAACACATATTTGACAAGGCTTTCATAGGAGTTGTGGGCATTTCCAGTAGTAGTTGTATGACCCTGGTGGTAGTATGACCCTTCCTCTGTACCATGAACCTGAAGAAACACTCACTAGAACCCAACTGACCCCCTCTTTGACCTTTAGAAATAGCTGATATGAAAAGCGAACGTGTCCAACAATACCAGCCTAAGAGTCGTATTTTAAAACAGTTTGTCGCCCGAGTTCACATATTTACCAAGGCTTTCATAGGAGTTTTGGGCACTTCCAGGTAGTGTGACCCTTCTTCTATACAAGGAATCTAAGAAAACACACATTATTACCCAATTGATCATTTCTTTGACATTTAGAAATAGTTGATGTAAGAATCGAAAGTGTCTTATAATGCCGACCTAAAAAAACACCAAAAACGTTTCATAATCCACTCAGGTACATGTTTTCTCCTCACGGCTATAGTAGGTTATGATACGAGGCAAAGTGTTAGCGTTAATGCATGTCCCCGCTAGCACAGACTCCACACACCCTTAAGTAATACATAAGGGTAAGAAGAAACGTCTCAGAATACATCAAAAACGTTTCCAATTCCACTAAGGTACACGTTCTCCCATCACGGCTATAACGGAAATGGTAAGAGGCAAAACATAAGCGTTAATGTATCTTCCCACACGCATGGCTTCTGCACACACTTAGATAATGAAACAGACATTAAGGGGAGGGTCATTAGGTGGGACAAATGTAGTGTTCCTCGCCACAGTTGGGTAATGTTTGGACCATAAGAGCTCAGGGACACTTGGGAGGATAACGAGGGAAGGAGAAGAGGCGGACACTTACAGCGAGTCGACGATGAGGCGAAAAGACCGACGCCGAACCCTCCGTATGCGGCAGGCGTCTAAGTCCCTGCAATAGAGAACGAGAACGATAGAAAACGGGAAATGGGGGTGGACGGAGACGGAGAGAGAGAGAGAGAGAGAGAGAGAGAGAGAGAGAGTAAGGGGGGTAGGGGAAGTCACAGTCATTAGAAGGGCGGCGTGAGGTGGAATGCGCCAGGAATGGGGAAAGCGGGGATTCTGGGCTCCGCGAAAGAGGAAAATGAGAAAGTTGAGGCGGCCGGCACGCAACGGTTCTAGACAGGCACAGAAAAAAAGGTAAAGAAGCGAAAATATAACAAGAATCATCCACAAACAATTAGAAAACAGGGTAAAGACAGAAACATGACCTTCCTCTGCCTCAGAAAGATCCAAGTAGATAAAAGATTAACCAAAAAAAGGGGGAAATGAGGAGAAAAACGAAAAAAACATTCCAAAATTAAAATAGATGTCATTAACTTCGAAAAAAAAACTATAGAAGTAAAGCAAAAAAAGGAAAAAAAAGGAAAAAGTTAAGTCAAAATAATAAAACAGATAATTAAACCATTAAACTAGAAAACAAACAAACATAAAAGCAAAGAAAAAATGGAAAAAAACCGGCATAAATAACCAAAAAATAAAACATAAAAAAAGCGTCAAAAAATGAAAGCAAAACCCAAAACAAAAAGAAAACACACACGGGAAGCGTCAAACTCAACATCACACACACACAAAAAAAAACAGGAAACGAAATTAGATCACACAATAAGATCAATGAACGAACCCAATGAATGAAATAGAGGGACGAGGCGGGACGGGAGGGGAACGAGGAGAGCACGAGAGGCGAACGAACGAACGAACAGACTAACAAACAGACACACGGAGGGACGGACGGACAGGTGAAAAGGAGGGCGGCGCTGCTAATGAGAAAAATACATTAGCGAGGGATCAGGAAAAAGAAGAAAATTAGGAAGGGGAGGAGAGGGCGGCAGCGTTATAAAGGGTTGCAGGGAAGTGATGTCCATTCGCTTAGGTTGAAAGGGAGTGAAGACATAATGGATACAGGTAATTTGCAGAGGGACAGAGAGAGAGAGACCGAGAGCAAGAGAGCGAGGAAGAATTTCAACAAAGAAGACGAATTTGACGACACAGATAAGAAAAAAAATAGGAATAAAAAAGAAAAATGAAAGAAATGCAACAAGGCGTTTTAAGTTTAACGAACCTGTAAGAAAAGAGAGAGAGAGAGAGAGAGAGAGAGAGAGAGAGAGAGAGAGAGAGAGAGAGAGAGAGAGAGAGAGAGAGAGAGAGAGAGAGAGAGAGAGAGAGAGAGAGAGAGAGAGAGAGAGAGAGAGAGAGAGAGAGAGAGAGAGAGAGAGAGAGTGGGAAAGGATGCGTGAATATGACAGCACAGTACGAGGAAATAAACAAACAACATGAACATTCGTACTCTCCTTCACCCCGTACTTGAAGCCACGTCCGCCCTGCTACACATTCATGCTCTTTATGTTTTTTTTCTTTCTCTATGGATAAGATGAAACAGATCAAGGAATATACAAAAACACACAAAAAAGGAAGAAGAAAAACCCATGTCATGCTACTCACAGAAATAATACAGAAAGGGAATGCCAAGGAATTATCAAGTTTAGTTTTATGGATCGTTTGACAGTCCCATTTTCCTTTCGACTTGCAGGAGTGACCAAAACAAAACCCTGCGTGATATACTTTTACTATTACTTTTTATTATTATTGAGATCCATGAAAGGGAGTAAAGGGGAAAAAAATATACAGACGCGAATATGAATCCCATCGATGACCAGATATGGATAGGGAAAATAATAGACGGTGAGAGTAAATAAAGAAGAATATAAAATTAGAGATAAAGGGAGAATCTAATGGTTTAAGAGATGGCTGCTGGCTTATACACTTCAGACACACACACTCACACGAACTCACACACACTCCTACGACCAAAAACAATAATACAAAAGAAAGAAGATAACTCTCTCTCTCTCACACACACACACACACACACACACACACACACACACACACACACACGCACTCCTACAAATAACGACAATAATACAAACGACAGACAACGCAAGTTACACACACTCGTACGGTTAAAAAAAGCATAAAGTTACAACACAGCATATGAAGTGTGAATGGCAGAGTAGCAAAAACTATGGAAATCGCTATACTAGTCTTTTCTAGATCCGAACACACTCAGGGTCATCCACTTACACTAAGCTCATGATCTTGCCCGTAGCGTTGTTGGTGATGAAAGGGATCTCCTCCAGGCCAGAACTGGTGATGCGACTGTGAAAGGACGAAGAAGAAAATAAAAGAGTTCAGGATTAGAGGGTGAGGCGACGAGGGACCCTGGTGTGTGTGTGTGTGTGTGTGTGTGTGTGTGTGTGTGTGTGTTCGACCGCTATTGCTTCCTTCACTTCCTACTCTTTCTACTCTTCTCCTCCTCTTTCTTATTTGTCAACTCTTCCTCCTCCTCCTCCTCCTCCTCCTCCTCCTCTTCTTTCTTCGTTTACTCCTCTTTCCACCGTTACACCTGCATCTCCTCTTCCACCTCTTCTAACTATTCTCTCTCCACTTTTTTTTCTTCGCATCCTTTTTTCTTTCTTCCACTTCCCACACACACGCGCGCGCACACACACACGGTCATTCACAACCCATTTTCTTTTCTATGCCAAACTTAAAAGAGTTACGTAAAGGAGTCATCGTGTGAAGTCAAAAGGTTGTGAAATCCGATTTGGAAGCGTGGTCTCATTTTTTTTTTCCTCTTCGCTTCTCAAAGAACTCGTGGCAGACATTAAATTTTTACGTGTGTGTCACTGTCATTATGTAAACTATTTTCCGCTCTAATTGCGTTTGTCTGTCTGAGCTGTGCGTGTGTGTGAGTGTGTGTGTGTGTGTGTGTGTGTGTGTGTGTGTGTAGTATATCTCTATCTGTCTGTCTGTCAATCTGTATGTATGTATGTATGTATCTCTCTCTCTCTCTCTCTCTCTCTCTCTCTTTCCTTCCCTCTATTCCTACCACCCCAACCTGCACCTTCCACTA
Organism: Eriocheir sinensis; assembly: GCF_024679095.1. NCBI lineage: Eukaryota > Metazoa > Arthropoda > Malacostraca > Decapoda > Varunidae > Eriocheir > Eriocheir sinensis. Next base: position 6,729,914 of record NC_066563.1, read on the forward strand.
CCAGCCCCTCTCCTTCCTTCACCCTTTCACAACACTCGGAGGCCCCAAAACCACACATCTCCCGGGCTCAAGGCGAGGAAGATCAACACTCACATGGTCTTCAGTTTGCTGTTGTCCTCGTTGAAGGTGAGGTTGGGCAGCGTCAGGAGCTTCTTCGCAGAGTGGATGTATCTGTAAGGGGTAGAATATACAAAGACCATTAATGAAGAACGTATTGTTGGTTTAGATACAGAAAATAAACTTATGTTAACGATTATGTAAGGCGGAAAGGGATGAAGGGTGGAAGGAAAGTTATGCTAAGTGAGTATGAAGATATTTTTGATGTGGATGTATTTGTCAAGGGAGAACACACACACACACACACACACACACACACACACACGTGCGTACTTAGATCCGCTTTGTACCGTGAAGGAGTTGAGAGAGGGAGGAGGTTGACTTGTATGCTAAGTGTGTAGGGAATTATTTTCAAGTGGCCGTGTGTCTAAGTGGCGGAAAGTATAAACTCTTCCGCCCCCTCCTCGGGCCCTTAAGTTGAAATGAAATTGTGAAGGGGGGAAACAAAGGAAGGTACCATTGTCTTTTTGTTTTTTCCTTTTATTTACTTAAAGCTGAGAGGATACTGGGATAAAGGAGCGGAATGATTTTTTTGTTGCCTAGTTTTAGTTGATTTAATTTGTGTGTGTGTGTGTGTGTGTGTGTGTGTGTGTGTGTGTGTGTGTGTGTGTTGCCATGTGGACTGTGAGAATTGTGGGAATTGTTTTTACTGCTATTGCTTCCATATCCAATGCATTTAAAGAACGGCTTTACGTAAGGACACAAGCCTTTGAAAACGATAGAAAAAAATTTATTTGTATTTCTATTACAAAATTCAGCCCTTGCCCGCCCCGCCCCACACCGCCCTACCCTGGCCTGGATTGCCCCGGCCCACATATCTCCGCCCCGTTCGGCCCCGCTTTGCCCCTCTACGCCCCGCCCCGCTTAGCCACGCGGAAACAATCACGCGCCGCAACACGCCTCACCCCGCGTCGGCTTCTGCGGCAGCGCGTCAACACCCCTCTGAGCGATGACCCAATTTCCCGGAGCCGCCCACGCGTCCCGCCGCCGCTGGATGTTAATTAACACAGATTAGCGCCCGTACGTGTGTGTCTTATTAGCGGGAGTTACGAGCCTCGCTAACACGCTCTTGAAAGTTCGCCGACAGACGACGCAACCTGTACGACGCCCGCCGGGGAGTTTAGCGGCGCCGGGAAAACTGTGTGTAGATAGTTGTGTGCGCGGCGGCCATTACGTCACCTTTTACGAGAGTCTCAGTGATTGGAGAATGACGGAACCACTTACGGGAGATGAAGACGACGCACCGAGGAGTGGCAGGGTGGAGGGAGGGTGTTCAAACGACCCACCGCATCCACCACCTCCCCGATCTTCCCGTAGGGGTGAACTAATGGCAGTCAAGCAACGCTTCTCCCTGACTTTATGAGAGGAAAAGAGTGTGACTTTGAGAGCGCATAACGTCCACACACCATTTCTCTCTAGCTTTGTGGGAGAGACTGAAAGTATAGCAGCCAAGCATCGCCTCTCTCTCTAGCTTTGTGGGAGAGAATGATCGTATAGCCACCGCCTCCCCGTATTAAATACTTCGTGGGAGTAAACTAAAGGTAGCCAAGCAGCGTCTCTCCCTGACTTTTTGCGGGTGAATGTGAGATCGAGAGCACAAGATGTCCACGCACTACCTATTTCTAGCTGTATGGGAGAGCCTGATCGTATAGCAGCCACGCATCGTCTCTCAGGGGGTCTGTGGGAGAGAACTTGAGGTATAGCCACGCACCGCCTCTCTGTATCTTCGTTGGAGAAACTGATCGTATAGCAGCCAAGCACCACCTCTTTCTAGCTGTATGGGAGAGCCTGATCGTATAGCAACCACGCATCGTCTCTCAGGGGGTTTATAGGTGCATGAGAACTTGAGGTATAGCCACGCACCGCCTCTCTGTATCTTCGTTAGAGAAACTGAACGTGTACCAGCCACGCATCGCCTCTCTCTCTTGCTTTGTGAGAGTGATCGTATAGCAGCCACGCATCACCTCTCAGTGGGTTTGTGGGCAAGAGCTTGAGGTAAAGCCACCCGCCACCGCCGCTCGCTGGCTCGGCACGGGAGAGAGAACGTATGGTAACAGCGGCGGGAAGTGTTGGTGGCTGGCGGCGCGGGGACCAAGGCAGCTCAGGGGAATGGTCTCGGTACTGGGTTTATCGCCGCCTCTTGCAAATACGTCCCAGCCCGTTGCCACACGCGACTGAAGCTCCAGCCCTTCCAGTCCTTTCCACATCCCTTCCACAGCCTTTGCATAGCCCATCCACACCCCTTGCACAGCCTTTGTACACTCACGGATGCAAACGACTAACAGTTATGAAAAGATAAAATAATAAATGTCTCCCAACCAATATTCCATTCATTCAGCAGACATGAAAACGGTTTGATGTGTACACCGAACGTGAAAAAAAAATATGCCTATTACACCAAGAACACATTTTAATAGTATACGTTTTGTAAATAAAATAAATTCTAAGAGATGCCACACGTTATTTAACTTCGGAATGCACACATGAACGGTATATTTTGGTAAGGTAATATGAAAGTAAAACATTTATCTAGGATTCTAGGTTGGAGTTATGTGGCAGAAATTACATGAGAGAGCATCACATACCGCTCAAACTCAATATCGATCAAGCTGTCCATCTATTCATTGATCTACCTATCTATCCATCTATATATCAATCTATCCATCTATCTACCTATTAATCTATCTATCTATCTATCTATCTACCTACCTATACATCCATCTATACAAGGATTGACAGATAGGATGATATAGATAAGTAGACCGACAAATCCATTCATCCATCCATACATACATACATAGATAGATAGGCAGATTTTTTAATATTTTTTTACAGCAAGGGAGGCAACTCAGGGGCAAAAACAAAAACAAAAAGGAACAAAAAGGCCCACTAGACACTGCTCCAATATAGATATAGATGGATGGATAGAAAGATAGATAGACAGAGACAGACGGACAGAACCACAGACAGATAGATGGAAACGCATAACAAAATCCAGCGTCAATATAATGCTTGCACTCACATGACTTTGAGCTGCTCCAGGCCCTTAAACGCCCCGGCCTCCACGGTGGTAAGCTCCTCCACTTGCTCCAACGTACTGCAACACCAAGAACACACGAGTCAGCTACTTAAGACGGCTACTGGTATGTGTTTCTGGAGCCTTGTGGTGCGTAGTGTGATGGCGTGTTGTGTTGTGATGGTAGTGTGGTGTTGGGGGTTTTGTTCTGTGTTGTAGTGTGTTGTGAGGAGTTGGGGGTGTTGTGGGTGTGTTGTGGTGTGTTGTGGGGGTATTGGGGTGGTGTGGTAGTGTGTTGTGGGGGTATAGGGGTGGTGTAGTGTGTGTTGAAGTATGTGTGGAGGGTGTATGGGATGTTGTCATGTGTTACTGTGTGTTGTGTTGTGGTTCAGTGTGTTGTGTGTTGCAGTAATAATTATAGCCCAGCATCAGTAGGTCACTCAACACTCACATTTCATCCAGGGTCTCTCGGTAGCGGGTGAAGGAGTCGTTTCTGATCGTCCTGATGGTAACTTGGCTCATTGTTCTGTCAGGGGAAGAAGAGGAAAGGACACATCAATACAACGATGCAATGACAGGTAAGATAAACAGAGGAAATCTATTGAAAGGTAAAAGTGCGAAAAGGAGGAAATGAAACAGGGTAGAGATGGAGGGGGTTCAAGATAGTAAAATATATGAGGGAGTTATACAAAAAAATAACGGAAGCAATAATAAGCAAGATATACGAAGAAAATTTATTGACAGGTAAAATCAGGTGCAAAATGGAAGACGTGAACGAGGGAAAAGCTGGAGAAGGCTGATGACAAAAGGCGGAAAACAGACGAGAAACTTAGAGGCAGATTAAAACAACGATGAAGTGAAAAATAAAGCATACAGGGAAAATGTATTAAAGAAGAAATGCGAGAAAGAGGAAATGAAGGAGGGGTTAGATGAAGGCGAATGAAGACAAAAGACACAAAAAAGATGTGGAGACGACAGAGGCGGATTAATAATTATACTAGACATGAAACGAGAAATAAAACACAGATAAAATGTATTAGAAGGCAAAGGAGGTGCGAAAAAGAGGAAGTGAAAGAGGGAGAAATAGCGGCGGTTGAAGACAAAAGAAAGAGAAAATATATGAGGGAGTTAGGAAGACGCAACAGAGGGAGAAAAGTGAGAAAATAGAAAAGTGAGGACGATAAAATAAAATAAAAACACGATCCCCTGCGTTTGCGAGATAGATGAAGATGGAAGGTATAAGAAAGGGTTTAGGACAGAAGAATCGAATCCGGCGTTCCAACAAGAAGTGAAAGAGATCAGTGGGACAGGAGAGAAGGATTGGCTGAAGGGAAGGAAAAATGAAAAGAGAGGAAGAGAAGGATGGGAAGAATTAGAGTGAAACAAAAGTAAGAGAAGGAGGAGGAGAATGGTCTGAAGGAAAGGAAAAAATTAACAGAAGGAAGAGAAGGATGGGCTGAAGGAAAGGAGGAAGAGGGAAAAAGGAGAGAAGGAAGGTTTGAAGGAAAGGAAAATGAAACAGAAGGAAGAGAAGGATGAAATAAAGGAAAGGAGGAAGAGGGAAAAAGGAGAGAAGGAAGGTCTGAAGGAAAGAAAAAATGAAACAGAAGGAAGAGAAGGATGGAATGAAGGAAAGGAGAAAGAGGGAGAAAGGAGAGAAAGCAGGTCTGAAGGAAAGAAAGCATGTAACAGAAGGAAGAGAAGGATGAAATGAAGGAAAGGAGGAAGAGGGAGAAAAGAGAGAAGGAAGAGCTGGAGGAAGGAAAAACAAAACGGAAGAAAAATGGGAGGGAAAAATTGAAGGCAGGATATTTAAGATAGAAAATATTTACCAGGACTATTTGAGAGGAAGAAAGAAGAGCAAACAAAAGATATGATTTCGAGAAAGAGGAGGAGGAGGAGAAGAGGGAGAGGGATAAGGAGGAGGAGAATCAGGAAGAAATATAGTCTGAGGAGGACGCGGACGAGGAGGAGGAAGAGGGGAAGGAAAATGAGCGTTTAATATGAATAAGGATAAGGAGGAGGAAAACCAGGAAGAAAAGGAATTCGAGGAGGGGGAGGAATGTGAAGAGGGGAAGGAAAGAGAGAGGTTATAACAAATGAAAGTTTGAGAGACGAAAAAAATGGACTAAAATTAATCTCCGGTGTTACGAAGGGAGTGAGAAAAGACATACGATTACGTTGAAGTTCAAATTCTGCTCCGGAAAAAAAAAACAGAATAAAGAAATAAAAATAATAGGTTAAAGATAGGATAAGGCAGAACAAAGATAGGATAAGATAGGATAAAGAGAAAATAAGACAGGATAAATAAGATAAAGATAGCATACAGAAAGGATAAGAAAATATAAAGATAAGATAAGATAGGATGAAGATAGGATAAGATAGGATAGATAAGATAAAGAAAATATGAAATCAAGATAAAGGCAGGATAAGATAGGATAAAATTGGACAAGAAAAGATAACGATATGATTAGACAGGATAAAAATTGGATAAGACAAAGATAGGATAATATAGAGTTAGGATAAGATAGGATACGCTGTAGATAAGATAAGATGGGGTAAGATAAAGATAGGATAAAGGAAGGATAAAGAAAGCATTAACACTTCTCCCACGTGAGCTAAAATGCAAGACGAGACACTTCTACCCCAGTGAAAAGCGAAATCCACCTAAGAGAAAAAATTACCAAACCGTCACAACATTTACGGAATATTACGAGCTAAGTGACACGTTAAGCCAGGTGGATCTGCCGACTCCTCGTTAAGCTCAGGTAAACGTTGGCCCGCCCAAGTAACGAACGAACTGTCAAAAGTGAACTCAAGCTACACGGGAAACGGTCTGGCATTTGACTCTGCCGAAAACATAATTAAATATTCATGTGTGTGTGTGTGTGTGTGTGTGTGTGTGTGTGTGTGTGTGTGTGTGTGTTGGTTTTAATTTTTCATGAGACATCTACTTCCTCTCTCTCTCTCTCTCTCTCTCTCTCTCTCTCTCTCTCTCATATATATTGGCATTTTCCACTCCCAACCTAATGTAACTAATATTTTCTTCTTACAACACACAATTTTCAACATTTGCGTATTTTCCTTCATAACTTCACCTGGAATACGCAATTACCTCGCTATCTTTCCACTCCTGTTCCTCCTCTTTCTCCTCTTCCACATTCACCATACTAACTATCGTCTCCTCCTCCTCGTCCACTTCTTCCTTTTCCTCCTCTTTCACCACTATTACAATCGTCTCTCCCTCCTTCTCCTTCTCCTCCTTCTTATCTCTCCTATACCTGCTCCCCCTTTTCCTCCTCCTTCTCCTTTTTCCTAAATCATTACCAACTTCTTAACAACCGTCGCCTACCTTCACATCGGGCTCTT
>NC_066563.1:6741415-6798915 GCF_024679095.1 Eriocheir sinensis
CCACGAAAACACCTGCAATTTGCCTTGATGTGTACGTGAGAGCGTGTGCGTGTGTGTGTGTGTGTGTGTGTGTGTGTGTGTGTGTGTGTGTGTGTGTGTGTGTATGTGCGAGAATGAAAATTAACGACCAGACACCATTAAGCCATCAAGGGCCTATCTAAGGTTGTCAGTCTTCCTTTACACTCACGTCTAATTGCTTCTACCTGTAATTATTTCCCCGTGCCAAGCCTCATTACGGCAGCGGCGGCAAGCGGAGGCGTCAAGAGGTCACGTACGAGGGGCGGAAGAAGGAGGACGAAGAGGAAAAAAAGGAAAGGAGGAAAGTGTGCCGACCAAAGAAAGACAGAATGGGTACAAAAGAGAAGAAATAGACGCGTGAAAGAGACAGAAAGAGAACGAGGAGGAAAAAAAGGAAAGGGGGGAAAGTGTGCCGATCAAAGAAAGCCTGAATGGGTACAACAGAGAGAGAGACAGAAAGAGGACGAGGAGGAAAAAAGGGAAGGAGGAAAGTGCGCCGACCAAAGAAAGCCAGAATGGGAAGGTCAAGGAAGGAGGTGAAGGGAGGAATCTCTCTGTCTCTTTCTCTCGTTCTCGTACAAAAGAGAAGAGAAAGACGCGTGAGACAGGAAGAGGACGAGGAGGAAAAAAAGTTAAGGAGGGAAGAGTGCCGACCAGGATGGGATGGTTATATAAGAAGGTCAGGGAGGAATCTTTGTCTCTCTCGTTCCGGTATAAAAGAGAAGAAAAAGACGCGAGAAAGAAACAGAAAGAGGAAGAGGAGGAAAAAAGAGGAGGAAAGACTGCCGATCAGGGTGTGATGGACATAGGAGGTGAAGGAAGGAGTCTGTCTCTTTTTCTTTCGTTTTGGTACACGGGAAGAAAAAGACGTGTGAAAAAAGACAGAAAGAGGAAGAGGAGGAAAAAAAGGGAAGGAGAAAAGAGTGCCGACCAGGATGGGATTTTTATAAGAGGAGGAGAAGGGGGAAGGACACTCTCTCTCTCTCTCTCTCTCTCTCTCTCTCTCTCTCTCTCTCTCTCTCTCTCTCTCTCTCTCTCTCTCTCTCTCTCTCTCTCTCTCTCTCTCTCTCTCTCTCTCTCTCTCTCTCTCTCTCTCTAGTTCACAAAATAACAAGAGAAAGAGACAGAGAGAGGACGAGGGGAAAAAAGGGAAGGAAGAGAATGGGAAGGTTGAGAAAGGAGGTGGAGAGGGAAAGATTTTCTCCCTGTCTCTTTCTCTCTCTCGTTCTAGTAAACAACATTAGAGAAAGAGACAGAGATAAATGACGAGGAGGAAAAAAAAAGGAGAAGAGGAAGGAGGGGAAGGAAGGAGGAAGTTATCTCTCTCTTTGTTTCTTTTTGATGCATAAAATATACTAATTTCTCTTACACCCTCCCACTCCCCGTTCTCATATTTCCTTTCTCATTAGAACTTATCAATAATCCCACGTGAACAAAGGCACGGAAAGAGGAAATTATCTCTCTTTTTGTCGCTTTCTGATGCACACAACATATTCATTTCTCTACCCCCTTCCCCTCTTCCTCCTCACCCTCCCATTTTCTTCCTCATTAGAACTTCTCATCTTAATCCCTAGTGAACAAAGGCAGAAACAGCTTTGACCTTCGCACTTATTGAACTTTGCCTCGTATATAAGTTCCTCCCTCTCTCTCTCTCTATCACTCGCTCCCTCACCGTCCAACATCACGTGCTAACCAACTTGTCTCTTTTGATGCCGACGTTTATTCCGAAGTTCTCAGAAGCGATCAAAGAGGAAAGAGGACCTAGCCTTCGAAGGAGGAGGAGGAGGAGGAGGAGGGAAGAGGAGGAGCAGGGTAGGAGGGGGCCAGAATCCTTTAAGATCAATAGTCTCAGGAGCAATACGAGACCTGGAGAGCCGCAATTCATGGTTCCTCTCGTTTGGGTTCATCCATCACTCGCCGAGTGTTGGTCCGGTTACCTGAGACCAATCAGTGAATCGGGAGCGTTCTTCTATTGCCGGCGTGTTGACCTTGGCCCCGACCTTTCCCCCGTTTTCTTTCAGTGTTGCAATCGGATAATGGGATGCGATTCCTGACCTCGCAATCGCTGGGTAGCTTTTTTTTTTAATTTCTTGCGTTTTAAGTCTTAAAATTCATCTCCTTTGTCTACCTTTATCCCAACCCTCGCCCGTTTTCTTAAAGTGTTGTAATCGAAATCGTTGTAATTCCTCACTTCGCAGTCTCTGGGTAAGTGTTTTCATAATTCCTGGTCTTTTTTAGTCTCCATATTTGTGTTCCGTGTTAGTCTTTCATCCTTCTTGTTCCCATATTGTTCCAGTGTTGTAATATGATGCGTTTTTTCACCTCACAATCGCTGGGTTAGTGTTTTCATAATTCCTTTCATCTATTCTTCCTCCTTTGTATCATCCTTTGTTCTGTATGACGCTTCCCATTTTTCTCTTTTCTCTTTTTTCCTTTCTCGTCTTTCGCCATCCTCTATTTCGTCTCATGTTTCCTCTTTCCCTTGTTATCTTTTTTGCGTCATTCTTTGTTGCGTCTCGTGATAATCCTCTCCTCTTTCCTCTTTTTCCGCCTCCTCTCCGTCATATTTTGTTCTATATGACGCTTTCCTTGTCTTTATCCTCTTTTTTCCTCTTCCTCATCTTCCGCCTTAAATATTCCTTGGGTTATCTCCTTGCCTTTCTCTTCCTCTCTAACCCTTTCTCCTCCTTCTTAGCGTCATTATAGTCTGTACGATGCTTCTCTCTTTCCTCTTTCCCGTTTTCTCATCTTCCGCCTTAAATATTCTTTGGTTTAGCTCGTCGTCCTCTTCCGCCTGAGCCTCCGCCGCGCAGTAGAGCGTTCGATAGTCAATTAGATTTGCATGCACCTATGAATACATGAATTGGATAAGGGAGAAAGAAGCTTATGTAGGCGAGGCTCCGCCCGCTGAGAAGGAGACGGCAAACGGGAGGCTCTCAACAGTTTCTTTCTCATCTTCTTACCTTAACGCGTTTCCCTCAACTTATGCATTCATTATATTTCGTTTCTTGTAAGTTTTTCCGCCTTTACTGTCTTCCTATGAGGGTTTAAATGGCGCAGATGTTTAGGAATAGGATGTTTTAGTAGTTTTCTTTTTCTTTATTTTCTTTCTTTTCCCGGTATCTTAATCATATGCTTTCTTTATATTTCGTTTTGCACATCATTTTTTATCATTCCGTTCTTCCTATGAGGCACAGACGTTTAGCAATAGTAAGTTTTAGTAGTTTTCTCTTTCTTCGTTATCTTCTTTCTTTTCCCGGTATCTTAGTCACATGCTTTCTTTATATTTCGTTTTGCAAATCTTTTTTCATCTTTCCGATTTTCCTATGAGGGTTTAGATGGCACAGACGTTTAGGAATAGTAAGGTTTAGGTAGTTCTTTCTTTTCTTCGTTATCTTCTTTCTTTTCCCGGTATCTTAGTCATATGCTTTCTTTATATTTCGTTTTGCAAATCTTTCTTCATCTTTACGATTTTCCTATGACGATTTAAATGACACAGACGTTTAGGAATAGTAAGTCTTAGTAGTTCTTTCTTTTTCTTTGTGATCTTCTTTTCTTCCTCCGTTTTCTTAATCATATGCAATCGTTATATTTCATTTTCTATAACTTTCTTCACCTGTACTGTCTTCCTATGAGGGTTTGGATGGCGCAGACGTTTATGGACAGCAGGTTTTAAAAGTTTTACCTGTACTTTCTTCCTTTCTTGTATTTAGTTTTCTCAGTTCCTGCACTTATTTTCTTGTCTCATCAGCTGCTTTCCATTTTCATTACTAGGTTCCTCGTCTCCTCTGTTAGCATATTATGAACGCCCAGACTGCACAAACATTTTTTCTTTCTTGGCAGATCATAACCAATTCATTTTCTCATCAAACACTTTGGCTCAATTTTCGTCTCTAGGTCTCTTTTACCTTACTAACGTCCTCTGAGGGTTTAGATGACGCCAACAATAATCTACAGGAGAATTTACCCATAAATTCACCGTATTGAAGTTTTCTATCGAGGGATTAAATATACAAACTCTTTTCCTCGTGGTTACTCCTCGTAAATCTCATCTAATCCTATTTTAAGGGTTTAGATGCTACAAACAATAATGTACAGAAAAGGTTATAAATAAATCCATCGTATTAAAGATTTCCATCGAGGGATTTTACTTGCAAACTCTTTTCCTCGTCGTTGCTCTCCGTGAATCTAGCTAATCCTATTCCTGGCACCAGAGGAGCCTCGAGCGGCGTGCGGATTCCCCTTTATGAAGTCTTCAATCGCTCGCTTCAATGTAAGTAGTCACCGGTCTGATGCGATGCTCTTCCCTTGAGGGCCGCGGCAGCCTGGCTTAAGACGGTCTCCAGTAAGTCCCAACGGGCGGTAATCTGGGCTCATGGTGTGCGCTTGGCTCCAACGCGCACCTTCTGGCATGGGGACGGCGGCCAGGGGGAAAGGATGCGGAGGTGGAGAGCGGCTTACGACGGAGCCAAAAGGTGAACCCCAAGTGCCTTCATTGTGTGGTTCAAGTGAGTTATCTATATTTGCTTTCTCAATTCTCTCTCTCTCTCTCTCTCTCTCTCTCTCTCCACTATCTAGTCAATTTCTTGGTTCATGATTTGGCAATTCCTCTTAATCATAGTTCTCCTCCTCCTCCTCCTCTGCTTCCTCCTCCTCCTACTCCACCTCCTCCTCCTCCTCCTCCTCCTTTTCCTCCACGTCTTCTACCAACTCTCCTTATACGCCTTATCCTTCCCATTCTTGTCATTTTCCTTATCCTTTCACTCCTCCTCCTCACTACCATTATCATCCTCCTCCTCCTCTTCCTCAGCTCCTATTCTCCATTCTAGCACAGCCACGTGGCAAGAAGTACTTCAGAGGCTGCCACTTCGAGCCCTTCGCGTCAGCTGGTCGAATCGTATCCCCTATAAGACGAGGGCCGCGGTGCCTTCTGCTGCCAAGACGCCTCGGGTTCACGCCAGAGAGACAGATCGACGGATGCTGAACGCTGCTGCTTCCCCGTGTATATATGTAGTGTTAAGGTTTTTTAGTGATTGTTGGATTTACTCTGTGTTGTGGGATTATGTTGGGTATTATTATAGATGTTTCACTGTTAATATGAGAGACTAACTATTTCCAAAGATGATCAACATTGCCGCTTCCCCGTTTCCCCGCCAGCATCCATCCCTGTTATTTCTATGTTGTCTTGGGTATTTAGTGTTTGTGGGACTGACTCTTGTGTTGTAGGAAGGCGGGGAATAATGTTATGGGTGTTTCAGTATTAAAATGCAGGATGCTAGTTAGTTCGACAGGTGCTTAAGGCTGCTTTTCCCCTGTTCCCCTGCCAGCATTCATCCCGCAAATATATATATAGTGTTGAAAGTGTTCAGTAAATGTTGGATTTGCTTTGTTGTTGGAATGTGTGGGAAAATATTATAGGTATTTCGTTGTTAAAATGCGGGATGCTGGCTGGCCGATTCCACGAAGCACTCATGTTGGTATAATTAGATTCCGGATAATGATGATGATTAGTATATACATACGGATTATTGCATACTACGTTTTTTTTTTATTTCCTGGAGTTGCCTCGTTATTTACAGCTTATGATCTCTCTCTCTCTCTCTCTCTCTCTCTCTCTCTCTCTCTCTCTCTCTCTCTCTCTCTCTCTCTCTCTCTCTCTCTCTCTCTCTCTCTCACAAACACACACTTCCCTCTCTTTTGTCCGCCCTTCCTTCCTTTCGTCTTTATCCTCTTCCTTTGCCTTATAATTTCCTCCGTCTCATCCTTCCCTCCTCTTTCGTTCTTTTCCTTCCTCTCTCTTTCTCTCTTATTTCCCTTTAACCCAAGCCCTCCTTCCCTCACCCTTCGACTTCACCCCCATGTTCTCTTCCTCTTCTTCTTCATTTCTTTGTTCCTGCACACTCAGCATCACCAGTAAGTCTAACCAAATGGACTCAGCACATCTCTACGGGCGTCTGGGGTCACGAAGTCTAGCCCCAGAGCCTTTAAAGCAAGCGTCTAACCATCCTTGTATTGCCCTGAATATTCCTCACAGCATGTCATTATGATGTTAGCTTGTGGGGAGTGTCTCTAGGAGTATTATAAGGGTGAGATTCGTGTTTGTTCTTCTTGTTTTCTCTGTTTATATCTCTCCCTCAATGTCTGTTTCTGAGTCTCTGTTTATGTTTATCTCTCCCCTCGCTCTATTCTTCTTTTTGTTTCTGGTTATCCGTTCCTCTCCCTATCTCTCTTTACCTTTATCTCTGTTTCTGGTTCTCCGTCCTTCTCCTCTTTCTCTATCTGTCTGTCTCTGTGTTTCTGGTTCTCTGATTATCTCTCTCCCTCGCTCTATTCCTCTTTCTGTTTCTGATTATCCGTTCCTCTCCCTATCTCTCTTTATCTTTATCTCTGTTTCTGGTTCTCCGTCCTTCTCCTCTTTCTCTATCTGTCTGTCTCTGTGTTTCTGGTTCTCTGATTATCTCTCTCCCACGCTCTATTCCTCTTTCTGTTTTTCGTTATCCGTTCCTCTCCTTATCTCTCTTTATCTTTATCCCTGTTTCTGGTTCTCCGTCCTTCTCCTCTCACTTTATCTGTCTGTCTCTCTATCTATCTATATATCTATTTGTCTCTCTCTTATGATGGTTGTCTTATGCAGTTTGTTTTATTTCGTTTTCCTTGTCTTTGTTATAGTAATTACGTATCTGCATATCTCTCTCTCTCTCTCTCTCTCTCTCTCTCTCTCTCTCTCTCTCTCTCTCTCTCTCTCTCTCTCTCTCTCTCTCTCTCTCTCTCTCTCTCTTTCCGTGACCCCTTTCGCGTTTATGGCTTCAGGAAATGCTCTCGCGTACATTTCCTCTCTTTTCCTCCCTCTCCCTCTCTCTGCTCTTCCTCTCCTTCCTCTGCTTGATTCCTTACTTCCTTCCTCCCTTCCTTCCTTATTCCCCTCCTGCCTGATGTCACTGTCTCGGTTTATTGCTTGCTTGTGTTGTGTTGCTCCGTATAATTTTGTGTCTGTCTGGTCTGTCTGTCTTTCTCCGTCTTAAGGTTGGTCTGTCTAGCTGTATGTCTCTGTTTATGGGGTAGTCTTTCTCTCTGTGGCTGTATCTGTCTCTCTGTCTCTCTCTCTCTCTCTCTCTCTCTCTCTCTCTCTCTCTCTCTCTCTCTCTCTCTCTCTCTCTCTCTCTCTCCCCGCCTCTAGTTGTTATTCCGCCTCCGACCATGCTCCTTCCTCCTTCCTCTCCCTCTTAACCGGTTCTCGCGGCCTTTGAGTCGCCTGAAGTGCTCCAGGCGACGGAACTCAATCGACGCACGACTCAAGAATCCTTTTGTTGTGGTACTCCTTTCTGTCTCGCGATAAATCATTCGAATATGTTATCTTCCACTTGAACTCCCTACCTCCCTCCCACCCTTGACTTGTTCGTTTGGGTTCAGTTCAGTGACTTGTGTTGTGTTATGTTGTGTTGTGGTGTGTGTTTGTGATTGTGTGTGTGTGTGTGTGTGTGTGTGTGTGTGTGTGTGTGTGTGTGTGTGTGTGTGTGTGTGTGTGTGTGTGTGTGTGTGTGTGTGTGTGTGTGTGTGTGTGTGTGTGTGTATATATTTCTTAATGATCATACAACGCCTTCCCACAAACGCAAATCAAATTATGCTGCCTCGAAGTTATGCTAAATGTATTTCCTTCGCTGCTAGAAAGTTATGTTACATGCAATCTATGTGTGTACAAAATTATCCTGTTACGAAAAGCTTTGCAAAGTGTAATATGTGCTGGCTCTTAACTAATCTTCACTCTGACATATATAAGCTCTAAGTATGCCTAGTGTGACATCAACAAGCTCTAATGTAAGCGGAGTGTTCCATAAACTTGTGGCCATTACTTTTTTTTTACAGGTTTTTTTACAGGTTCAAGGGCATAAAAAAAAGAGAAAACAATAATAAAAAAATAAAAAAATCCCGCTACTCACTGCTCCTAAAAAGAGTACAGAGGAGTGGCCGAAAGAGAGGTCAATTTCGGGAGGAAAGGTGTCCTGATACTCACATGGCGGTGACGTTGCTGGTGAAGTTGGTCGGGATTTGCTGGATGTCACACTCCTCACAGCTGCACATCGTATCATTACACCCGCAGCCCGGTTCACTGAGGACGAGAGGAAGATGGTGAGGAATGATAATGGTGAGGAGTGGTGGTGGTGGTGGTGAGGAGTGACTGGTGGTGAAGTACGGAGGAAGAGTGATCAGCTGAGGATGTGAGAGCGATGATGTGGGATTGTGATAGTGTGTGAGAAGGTGTTGGTAAGGTGATGATGCTGGTGGTGGTGATGGGATGCTGTGAAGGTGTGAGAGGTGGGGTGATAGTGAGGGTATGGTGGATATAGTGAGGGTATGGTGGATATAGTGAGGGTATGGTGGACATAGTGAGGGTATGGTGGAAATAGTAATGCCGATTATATATACTGGATTGTGATGACTTTGATTGACGGTGTGTGTGTGTGTGTGTGTGTGTGTGTGTGTGTGTGTGTGTGTGTGTGTGTGTGTGTGTGTGTGTGTGTGTGTGTTTGGTGAAGGTGGTGAAGTTGTATGGTGTAATGGTGTGAAGGTGGTTGTAGCCATAATGAAGTGGTGATAGCGATGGTTGTATGATGATGTGATAAGTGTTCATCGAGCTATAGTGAGAGTGGTTATGAACATAAGGTGTACAGACGATAGACAGTGATTAGTATTTACCTGTGATGGTTTCGTGATAGTGAGAATAACCTGAAAGCAAAGTGCAATGACATTAAGATGATTTTGGAGCCGGGAAAATAGTATTGATTATGAGAACGTGTTGGTGGTGGTGATTGTGAGCCCCGGATGAGACATTAGAAAGCACTGTGGTTTGGTGGTGGTGATGGTGATGGTGGTGGTGGTGGTGGTGATGGTGGTGGTGGTGGTGGTGGTGGTGGAGTGGTTCTAATTAAGGAGAGTAATGTAGACAGGGGAACATTGGGGCTCGCAAGGGGGTGTTCTGTCTGGGAAATTAGGTCATAAATCGAGGCTTAAACTAGTTAATATTGATTCTTGATTTGGCGTGTGTGTGTGTGTGTGTGTGTGTGTGTGTGTGTGTGTGTGAGAGAGAGAGAGAGAGAGAGAGAGAGAGATTGATTCAGGCACTTCACAAAATCTTGCTCCACATCACTTGACTCACTCGGCTTCTGATACGATGGAGGAAATTGAAATGTATGATTCCATCCTTTCCCTTTCTTTCTTTCGTCCTTTGAGAGCGAATCTAATTTAGGAATCGGGACATTACTTTTCCATTCGATATAAAAGTTAAAAATAATCAAAATCAGAGACAAAAATCAGGACAAGAAGGACAAAAAATGATAAACCGATGGAATAGTGAGAATGGTGATACTTCTTGTTGTGATAATGATTGTTTTTTTGTGTGTGTCACGGGCAAAAGTTATGATGATGGAAGTAGTGAAAATGAGATGAACGACAAAGTATTAATGTGGGAATATTTCTACTGACCTAGCCTTCTTTTTTAATCACTGAAGAACGTTAATGAGACTAAAGAGAAAGGAAATAAACACGAAGAACGAAGCGCAGATAAAATTGCTGGGTATAACATGAAGAGAGGAACCGAGTATTATGGATCGGGGCAGACAAAAGTTTAAGAGATTCTAATGACGATACAGAGCAAGATACATACTTGGGCAGGTGATAAGAGATGAACAACCAAAGTAACAGAGTGGCAACCCAAGAGCAATAGGTTAAGTCAGGGCAGATGGAGAACCAGGTGGAGAGATAAGTTAGGAGAGATAGATAACCAGGTGGAGAGATGCAATAAGTTAGGAGCGATAGATAACCAGGTGGAGAGAATAAATTAGAGTACTTGTGGAGATATAATGGAGTACACAAACACTTAAAAAGATGGATGGAAGAGACTGGGAAAGGACTTTGAAATGTAGTGGACTAATATTGACGGAAGATTATTGTGCTGATGGTGATAAGTGAGAAAGACAGCCCGACAATCGTAAGGCCAAACTAGAGTGTATTAGTGCAGTATTATGATAGAATAGCAGTATAGTATGGTTAGGTTAGGTTAGGTTAGGTTAGGTTAGGTTACGAGGTAGCGATCAATGTTGAATCCTAGGAGTAGAGGAGGACATTCTTGCTATGTAAAATGATAGCAAAGGGAATGTTGGCCAAAAATAGAGTAGTTGGTTATTTCTGCTCTTTTTACAGCAAGATTTTTAATTACTGTTTCATATAATCATTTTGAGACTGTCGAGTAATGCCAAACAGTGAGAAAAACAACTTAGTAATACTGTTGTCTCGTCCTCTCGCCTACAAACATTCTTCCATCTTTAACAGCTTCCTACGCTCTCCGCTCACGCCTCCATTATTTTCTCCCGTTCACGCTCACGAACAGAGAACGGAAACCCGGTATGCGTCCTCATTTTCTTTCCGCCAAAAACAAAACATATTCCCTTTTTAAAATGTAAGTCGCGACCGGTTCTTTTTCCTCCTCCCAATGTAAGTCGCGACCGGTTCTTTTTCCTCCTCCCAATGTAAGTCGCGACCGGTTCTTTTTCCTCCTCCCAATGTAAGTCGCGACCGGTTCTTTTTCCTCCTCCCAAGAGAGTTGATATACTTCCTCTGGGGATAGAGATTTGTGTTAGTTAGACCTTCCGCCGCTGGGAGGTCAGACAATACAAAAAACGAAGAATCTTTCATCTTAAAATATTCCTGGAAAAAATATTATACCTTACTCTAGGCTTTATGTAAGACCCGAGGATTTAGGTTTTCATTTTCCTTTCTTCCGGACTCAAAAAGGGCGGATATGTTCTTTTATTTATCGGGTGAAAACTGTAGATAAATCATTCCCTTTGACGAGAAATAAATACTTTGGTTTTAAATACGTTGCTTCATTTACTAAGTGGAATCAAAGAAAGGAAAATAAAAGATGAGAAAGAGTGAGAGAGACAAACAAACACTGACAAAAATAAAGAGAAAAGAGATAGACAAACAGACGAAAATGGAGGTAGAGAAAAATAGAGATAGACAGACAGACAAAAATAGAAATAGACGCTGACATAGAGATAGAAAAATAGAGACAGACATACAAACGGAAGCAAAGACAGGCAGAAAGAAACAGAGAAACAAACGGAACCAGAACAAGAGTAGCAGGCTTTTTTTCACATTTGTTACCTTTTTTTATGCCCTTGAACTGACTCCTCTGCTGTAAAAAAAAGAAAGACAGACAAAACAGACAAGGTACAGAAAACAAACAAGAAAGAAAAAAAATATCAAGGTTATAAATCTGTGTTCGGGCAGAGTCTGAGCCTGGCAGAGGACACGTGCGGTACCTCGGGCGAATGCGAGAAAGTGAGGGGAGCGAGGGAGGGCAGGCGGGCATAAATTCCACCGGTGTAGGGAGGGTGGCGTCTTTGGTGCCGGCGGAGCGGAAAGGGTCGGCATGCGGGAACTCGGAGCTCTCACACGACTAGGGGAACCAAGGGGCCGGGACCGTAGATTTATACCCTTTGACGGAGTTTCACATTGGGGGGCGAACGAAGGTCTTTGCGACGCTGCACAGACGAGGAGGAAAGGTCGAGGGGTGAAGGGAGGAGGCGGTAGGTGGCTTTGTGTATCGAGATTGAAGGTGTGGGTGGGTGTGGGAGGTTTGGGGTACGAGGAACTTCGATGCAAACTCGCTCAACACACCAATTCGCCTCACTCTTAACACTCACCTTTTGCTAACTGGCCTTAACTCTTCTTGTGTCAGCTATTTCTGCTCATACCAACAATCTCTCCATATATTAACTTGTTCCCTTTATGCTAACTATTCTTTTGCTAACTGATTCGATAACAGACTCTCCCCATGTAAGATATATAATTCAACTATGCTAAGAATCTCTCCTTATGATAATTTGCCTATGCTAACAAGCTCTCCTTATGCTAACTTACTCGATCGCCTCTTCTCTGCTTTTCTCTACATGCTAAATCACCCTCCTGCGAACTCTCCCTTATCCAAGAATTCCAGACATCACAACCGATACTGAGGAAGTGCTAGTCTGATCGTGTCCCTGCTATAATATTGACACACGGGAGGAAAGGCAGAGTAGCTACCCATGACAGAAGGCTTATATATGAGGGGAGGCCACATGAAAGGAGGTAGTACTAATGAAGCAAGTTGGTGTGGAGCGAGGTTGTTGCATCTGGGCGAATTCTCACGAGGGTGTTTTTTGAAAGACTTAATGCTCTCTCAAGTTGGGTATTACTAACGGATGACTTCATTTCGCCTTGGTGGTATGAGTTTTATGTATGTTAAGAGGAAAAGTCGATGTGTGTGTGTGTGTGTGTGTCTCGTTAGTGTATAAAGTTTCTCTGTAGACGCATCGCGGTGTCTCGTCTCTGTCGGTGGTGCATTCACGGAGGCGCAGCGCTGCAAGAGTTGGCGAGGCAAAATGGGGGAAAAAAAACTTGTGGAGGCGCGTCCTGGAAAAAGGAGCGAAAATGTTGAGTGTGGAGCCTCCGTCCGCGTTACTTGAGTGTGCGGCCGCTTGCTTACATGAGGAAATATTAAAGAGAACGCGACTCCGACCAATTCAAGCAAGATCAAAAGGCAAGAGAAGTGAATGAAAGGGTCAAGTTTTAGACATTCCGATTTGAAATTAAAAAGTACTCGCGGGAACGTTGAGATAGATAGGTAGATAGATATATAGAGATAGATGGATAGACAGATAAATAGTTATACAGATAGAGATACCTGGCAGAAAGCTACGATAGAGTGAGTTATGTGAGATGAGATAGTGAAGGTATTTCTCGTTTTATGCGTCAAAACCATATATATATATATATATATATATATATATATATATATATATATATATATATATATATATATATATATATATATATATATATATATATATATATATATATATATATATATTTACATATATATATATATATATATATATATATATATATATATATATATATATATATATATATATATATATATATATATATTTTTTTTTTTTGCGACATACTATTGGTCTTACTTTAGGCGTGTAACTTATATTATCGCGAACCAAACTCTTTTCCTCATGGGCTATTTTTATAGGGAAACAAATGTCTTGAATTACGCGAACTTACCTCAACGCCGCCACTTTACTAACATGACCCTCGCGGAAAAACGAATGACCTTTACTGTGCCCTCCCTCCCCTACCTCTTTGACCCCGTGACCCCAATACTCACTCCCGGTCCGGCCCGTGTGGCAGGCATATGCCCAGCGTATCCCTCGTAGCGTCATCCCTCTCCGGCAGACTCGTTTGCAGGGTGCCCCGCGCCGTCGGCAGCCCCAACGAGCTTGAAAAGTCTTCGTTGCCGTGGCCAGCCTGTGGTCCCTCCTGCGTCATGGTGCCTCGTCCGGCGTCACGGAGGGGAAACACCGCCGGGTTGACGCTGAAGATGCTGTGTTCTAGGTTACCCATGTCCTCCACGTGGCCGTTGAAAGAGTCGTCGTCGTCCTGGTCCTCCACAGCTCCAATCGCCGCCATGGATTCTTCGAGCGGCGCCACGGGGTTATCACTGCCGTCGAAGGTCAGTTGAGTTACCTTCCTCGCCGGCTGGGAGTCCTGGTGGGGGGACGCGAGGATGCTGCCTTCGCCCTCCCCCCACTGACCCTCCATCACCTCCCGCCCGAGCCGTGAGTGGTCTTCTTCCCTCTCGAGCCGACCCTCTTCTCCTGTCTCCGCCATAATGGAGGTCTTGTGTTGAGCCCGAGACGCCTTTCTCTCGCTCTCTTCCCGGCTCGATACCCGCTCAAACGCCCCGGGTTCCTGCGGCCAATTTCCTGGACGGATATCCCTTTCTTCCTCGCGTCCTGGGGTTCTTGTGCCTCGACTCCAATCTGAGGAGACGAAGAAGGACGACGAAGACCCCGCGCCATTTTCCGATTCAGCTCCGTCAACATCCAGAGATTTGCGAGATCGATGTGACTTTTTTCTGACCTGCGGGTCTTCTCTTCTGTGTAAATATCTCGTGCTTTGCAATTCCCTGCCGTAATCCCCGATCACAGCCCCGTCAGACGCTGCGGTCCTTGCCCCGGCCCCCACGCCATGGACTTTAGGAATGGTTGAGTCCCCCGTTTCAGGAGGATGGAAAGAGGTCTTCCCACGTAGCCACACACCACCCATCCCTTCTGCCTGCCCTGTCTCGCCGTCCGGCCCCTGCCTCACCACGGAGGAGGCAGGGGCAGCAGGGGCGCAGCAGAAGAGGACCACCAGCAGAAGGGGAAGCAGGGCCCTGGCCCAGCTCGGGGAAGCGGTCGTAGGGAGAAGAGAATGTCTTCCCGTCATCACCACATCACCTGCGAAGGAGAGAGAGGGAAGAGGGTCATTATACGCTTGATATTTTTTTTTTTTTTTTTACGTTGTTGCCTATTGCGCCGGTAGGCATCTTCCCGGTGGGACCTGATGGTCGGCCTTTTTTAGTATACAACGTAACACACACACACACACACACACACACACACACACACACACACACACACCAACCAGCTCTCCACCTTTCGTCCGCGAGTTGATGGCCATTGTTATCTCGTTGTGAGGCGCAGAAGAGAGGCTGCTCCCCCAAGACCGCTATTTGCCGGAGAAGTGAGACGCTGCTTGCATGAGTCAGTGCCAAGTATGTCTGTTTGTTTGTCTCCTCGTCTGTCTGTCTATATCTCCATAAAATCATATCTGGATTAATTTATGCATGTATTAATGTATGTGTGAGGATCTGAATGTACGAATGTATGTATATATGTATGTATGTGTGCATATAATCTGTAATCTATATGACTGAATGGTAATAGTAACCTGTCTCTGTTTATCTATAAATATGTCATTCTATAAAACGATCAAACAATCAATCCATCATTTAGTCAATCTATCCGTCAAACTATGCATATATACACGTATTTATATCTCAACAAAACGCCAAGAAAGCGTCTAAGCCCAGCCAAGTCACCCCTCCTTGCCGCACTCCCACTACTCTATCCCTTCCACCCCCCTCGTCCCAACCCTCTCCTTACCTAAGCGAGAGTTAGAGATCTTCTCCCTCCCTCGCCTGACTTACCGGTGCGAGCCGGTGTAATCTACCTTCCCCTATTTTCATCTCTCAGCGCCTCCGCCTCTCAGCTCATCGGGACGTATTGGGTCAGCGCGCAAACTGGAGTCAGCCTTGGAAATCGTTGGTCTATTTTTGGGGCGGCATTTGTCGTGATATTTCATGAGCGTCACTTCATTGCCTATGCAGACGGCGCTCTCCCACTCAATGACGTGAATAAATGTAACATGATCTATCTATGTACCTAGCTGCCTAGCTGTCCTTGTGCCACCCTCACTTAGCGACACACTGGACATACGGTCACTACTAAGAATAGAGGTACGTACAATCGTGGGACACAAGTGATGATACACTGTCCACTGAGTTTCGTTCACCGGCCCCGACTTTAGAATATATACACCGCATGGAAAGAGGCTAATGTTCAGATATGTCACTACATATACACTCTACATAATTTATTAGATATGAATTTGTCAGTTGTTCACACTGATAACAAGTTTTTAATTCGCGGACGAAAATGTCTCTTTACATTTCGTTCAAATTTAGTCATTGACAGCTAAAGCTGTTTACAACGCTATTATGCATAACATATATTGGTCCGTATGAGAAAAATAATATATTGTAAGCTAATGCGCTCTTTAATATCTTGATAATCACCGAAATATTAATGGCGCACATCTCCCCCTGTCAATCCCACACAATGTGGAGAGAAAGAAAGGAAGAAAGAAAATTAAAAAGGGAAAAGAAAAAGAAAAAAAACATGGATGTACTAACACTAGGCAACACAAACGAACATACAAACATGAGCTCACCAAGAAAGAGAAAGAAAAAGAAAAGAAGAAAAAAAAGGAACACTCACTCACGGAAAACAAAAATAAAATGAAGAAAGAAGAAAGAAAAGAGAGAGAGAGAGAGAGAGAGAGAGAGAGAGAGAGAGAGAGAGAGAGAGAGAGAGAGAGAGAGAGAGAGAGAGAGAGAGAGAGAGAGAGAGAGAGAGAGAGAGAGAGAGAGAGAGAGAGAGAGAGAGAGAGTAAAAAAAAAAGAATAATTAACAAAGGATTTTCAAGGGAGTGTTGTTGCTCTTCTCCTCACCATCTTCACCATCACCATCACCATCATCCCCCCCCCTCCCCCCCTTCGCACCTGGCTCGCCAAAATCACCATCAACTTGTCTAATATTCATGTACTTGGGACCAACTTTCCCTTTTCGCTAAGTTTCCTTTCTCCCTCTCTTGTTTTCCTTCCCCCCTTTCCTCCCTTTCTCCCCTCCTCCCTCCTTTCTTCCTTCTTCTTTCCTCCTTTCTTCCTTTCCTTTATTCCTTCAGTCCAAGTTTCTTCCTGCTTTGCTTTTTTCTCCGTTCTTTCCTTCCTCTCTTACCTTTCTGCCTTCCTTCTTCCTTTCCTTTATTCCTTCCTTTTTCCTTTTCTTTTTCCTTTTCTTTATTCCTTCCTTTTTCCTTTCCTTTATTCCTTCAGTGCATATTTCCTCCTGATTTTCTTTTTTGTCCGTTCTCTTCCTTCCTTCCTTCTTTCCTTCTTTACTCCCTTCCCTCCCTCTTTCCTTAATTACTTCCGCCCATATTTCTTCATGGTTTCCTTCTTCTCCGTTATTTCCTTCCTTCCATACTTCCCCTTCCTCCGACTAATTTTCCTTATTTTCTTTCCCTTTCCCCTTATATTCTTTCTGCCTTCCCTTATCAGTTCCTTTCTTCCAATGCTTTCTATTTTCTTCCCTTCCATCCTCTCATTCTTTCCTTTTTCCTGCGGATGATATTTCCGTCCTGAATTTCTGCTGTTCTTTTGCCATTCTTTACTTCCTCCCGCATTTTTCTTCTTCCAAATATCCTTCTTTACAACGTTCCTGCCTTCCTATCTTTCTCCATCCCTGACATCTATTTTTCCCATACTTTCTAACTTTTTTTTCCACTGCCCAGTTCACGGAGAGGGACGAGGAGGAGGGATAGGAGGAATAGGAGGAGGATGAAGAAGGGGACAAGGAGGAGAAGGAGAAGGGGGGACAGAACAGTGTTGCGAGAGAGAAATATAAGACATAATCGGTCGACATAAAAAACGAAGCGGAAACGAAAATAAAAGAAATAAAAAGAAGGGAATGGAGCGCGGAACGATACAAAAGGAGACGAAATACGAGGAGGGCAAGGCACGGAAATGGACGCAGTGGAAGAAAAGACGAAACGGAAAGCGAAAACGAAGAAAAAAATACCTGAGAAAAGAGATACGAGCAAAAGGAAACGGACCGAAAAGGAACGAGAGATTTGGAGGAAACAGGAAAGAGAGAGAGATAATAAATGTAAAACGAATGGATGAGTGGAAAAAGAGGAAAAGAAGAAAAGTAATTTAACTAAAAGAAAGGAGAGAGAGAGAGAGAGAGAGAGAGAGAGAGAGAGAGAGAGAGAGAGAGAGAGAGAGAGAGAGAGAGAGAGAGAGAGAGAGAGAGAGAGAGAGATAGAGAGAGAGAGAGAGAGAGAGAGAGAGAGAGAGAGAGAGAGAGAGAGAGAGAGAGAGAGAGAGAGAGAGAGAGAGAGAGAGAGAGAGAGAGAGAGAGAGAGAGAGAGAGAGAGAGAGAGAGAGAGAGAGAGAGAGAGAGAGAGAGAGAAAAGTCACGGTTTGCACCCTTTTAACACATAAATGGGTTTCAGGTAGGCCGTAGGATAGACAGAGATGGGTTTAATTCAATTCCTCAGACGCATGACTTGGGGAGAGGAGGACTTGGTTCAGGAGAGACAAACAGGACTTTTCTAACCCTCCACCGTGTTAAGTTATTTCTGTCAAAGGGTCGTAATTATAAGACTTTTCGTCGCCCAAGAACACCTATTTGACAAGAGGAGGGTAACAGGACACCTCTTCTCCCGAAATTGACCTATCTTTCAGCCACTCCTCTTGACTCATTTGTGGGAGCAGTGAGTAGCGGGCTTTTTTTCATTATTGTTTCCTTTTTTTTTTTTTGCCCGTGAGCTGTTTCCTCTACTTAAGAAAATAAAAAAAGGCATTCGTAGGAGTTGTGGGCATTTCCAGGAGTAGTGTTATGACCCTGGTGGTAGTTTGATCCTTCTTCTGTACCATGAACCTGAAGAAACACTCATTTGAACCCGACTGACCCACTCTTTTTTACATTAAGAAATGGCTGATATGAGAAGCGAAAGTGTCTTATAATACCAATGACTTCGCTTCTCTGGTTGGTATTCTCATCTCAGACGCTTTCACTTCTCACGTCAACTATTTCCACACCACGAAAAGGAGATAAATCGGGATCTCATGAATGTTCTTTTTCACGTACGAGATATGCACAGACGCTTTCTCAATACCACCAGGGTCATGAAACTACCCCCCCCCTCCCCACCCCCACCCCACCACACCCATCGAGGAGCCCACAAATCTTACGAAAGAAAGCCTGTCACTTCAAACTCTGAATACTGAGACTGAAGCTCAACTGTGTGTGCTTGGACGGCGAAGGGTTAAGGAATATGGCCGATTTTAAGCTCGTGACAGCATTTTATAATTTTTTTTTACAACAAAGGAGACAGCTCAAGGCCACAAAAAAAGGAAACAATAATAAAAAAAAGCCCGCTACTCGCTGCTCCTAAAAAAAAAAAAAAAGAATCAAAAGAGGTGGCCGAAAGAGAGATCAATTTCGGGCAGATGTGTCATTCTTAATTCGCCCATTATAAATCTGTTCTGACTCGCTAGTGATTAAAAGCATATTCAAAAGCCTTGTCCAATGTGTGTGCCTGGGCGCCCAAATATGACCTTTATACATCTCTGAACCTCGCCATCGTGACATTATAGAAGGCAGATGTGACTTTATCCAGGCTATTGTGAATCTACTTTAACATGCTGGTGATTAAAGTGAGTGTACTCGATTTTGTTTTATCTTTCCTTGGGGCGAAAATATATCACGAGAATACACACGAACATAAATATCGAAGAAATGCCATGATGAAGCTGCGTCTATATTGGTTTCGTCAGTCTCTGGAACGGATTACAGACGTCCATTTATAGAAGCATGAGTGGGAAAAACTTTTAATACCTTCAAGCCTTTAAACTTTGCCGCCTCGCTCTGCCTTTAAGCTTTACCCTTCATCACTTTAACATTCTACCCCACACGGATTAAAAACCTTACACTGATTTTACTATATAACTTTTTTTAAACATCTATCTTTTACGGATATTTAACCTTCAACTATTTTATCATTTAACTTTCTTTCAATATTCTACTTTACATTGATATATAACCTTTATCTATTTTTACCATTTTCCTTTTTCTCAACAGTCAACCCAACACAGGTTCATATTCAACTATTTTGCGATTCATCTTTCTTCAGCATTCGGCCTTACTCAAATTTATATCCTTCAGCTGCTTTACTATTCAACTTTTTTCAACCGTCTTCTGTACACTGATTACTAACCTTCAATTCTTTTACCATTTAACTTATTACAACATTTTACCTTACACACATTCTTAACCTTCCTTTACCAATTAACTTTTACATTGTACTGACACACAAATGAACGATATTACGTTATTTATTTTGCGTTGAAGCAGCGTATAGCTTTTATTTTTATTTTTTTTACCCTTCATTTACCTCCCTTGCCGTTAAAAAAAAACATTGAGAATTCTCTAACGCTTATCTGACCTTCAATCCTTGCCCTTAAGCCATTGATATTCTGAGCTCTAAATTGTTACCTAAGGCTAGTAATTGATATCTTACCTGGCTACCCTCTTCACCTTTCCGTTTCATCGATGAATGGAGCAATAAAAGTCTATTCCTAGCTTCTCACGCTATGTTGAAAGAGGAAAGAAAATGTGGTCAAGTCAATATTGTTAGTTTAGTTATTTTTTTTCGGTAAACTTTTCTGTCCTTCTCATTGGTTTCATTGTTCATTTTTATTTATGATTTAGTTTAATTTGTTATTCACGTTTCCGTACCTAAATTTATTCGTGGTTTCAGATTCCTGGCCAAATTTAGTTTACTTTATTCATTTTACTTCATTTATGGCATTCTCATTTTATTTTTTTGGCATGAGACTTTTCAGTTTTTTTTGTCTTTTGTTGTTGTTGTTTCTCTTTTTGAGTTTATTCTTTCGTTTTGTTTCTTTATTCATGATCCTTTTTTGTGTGTTGTGTGCCACGTGTTTTTTCTTTTCCCATTTTGTCTTTTGTCTTTTTTATCGTTCACTAATCACTTTCGTTCTCCAACTCATCTTTTTTTTCTTCCATTTTTTCCTTATTCACGATCCCTGTTGAGTCTGTTGTGTGCTACGTATATTGTTTTCACGCTTTAATCTAACCCTAAAAAAAGTTTCGCCTCTCCATATCCGGCATAATTAATGATTTTTTTCACCCTTCTTCATTATAACTTCTCGCTAACTTTGCCTCGAGGCGACTCATCCAGTGTTCCGTTACCTTCCCATCATATCCATTAGACTCATCCCTTTTTTACTCGCTGTAGGGAAGCTCACAGTCTACCTTAACTTTTCTCATAGTTGTCAAAGATCCTAATACTTTAAGTGGTAGTAGGAACGAGATAATGGTGCACTTTACTAAGGCCACTTTTATGTTACTCCTCCTCCTCCTCTTCCTTCTCTTTCTCCTTTTCCTCCTCCTCCTCCTCATCTTCTTCATCATCATCACCATTATCATCATCCTTGTCCTCTTTGTTTTCATCTCATTTTCTGTTCTCTTCAATCATTTTTTCTCTGCTTTTTCTTCTTCCACATTTGTTTTTTCATAATTTTCTCCTACATATCCTTATTTTTAGTCGTGTTCTTCTTTCATTGTATTTTTTTACCTTTTTTTCTCCCTTTTCGTCTTCATCTTGTTTTCCACCTTTTCTCCCGCCAACTAATCATCCACATTCTTCTTCTCATCCTCCATTTTCGCCACATTTTCTTTGTTGATTTCTATTCTCATCTTATTTCTTACCTGTCTTTCTGTGCTTTTCTTCTTCTCTATCTTCCTTATTCCTCTTTTCATATTATGTTTCCTTCATTTTATCTGCTTCTTCTTCTCCTTTATCTTATTTTCGATATTTTCCTTCTCCTCCTCCTCCTTCACCATCACCAGCATCACCATAACAACACCCTGAATCACAATCTTACACACGAACCACCATTTCCATTCGACCTACTTCTACAATCCCTCGGAGTCCCCCATCCCGATCACCACCACCACCATCGCCACCGCCACCCCCCTCAGCCTACCGTCAGAAGAATGAGGCTCATCTATAACTATCATCACCGTTCTTACCGCTGGCGTCCCTTCTTCCTCCTCGTCTTCACTCACAACACTAGAGTTTTCACGTGAATTCATATTATCTTTCCCATGTTCATTTTTTTTCTTGTATGATTTTTTGGTATTGTTTTTATTTTTTTTCCTCTGTTGAATTACGTGTCTGTCCTTGCCTGCCTGTCAAGCTTTCTGTCTGTTTTTCTGTGTTTTCTCTTTCTCTTCTTTTCCCTCTGTCTGTCTGCTTTTCCATTCTCTTTTTTTCTTCTATGATTTCCTTGACATCGGTATGTTTTTTTTTCTCCTCTCTTGCATTTTGTGTCTGTCATTGCCTGTCTTTGTCAATATATCTGCATTTCTGTGTAGCTTTCTGTTCGTCTGTCTGTTTTTCTGCGTTTCTCCTTTTATCTTCCCGTTTCTGTCTCTTGGTTTCCCATTTTTTCTTTTATTTCTTTGGTATCGTTATTTTTTTCTCTCTCGCATGCAGTGTCTGTCTTTGCCTGCCTGTTTATATATTGATTCTTCTGTCCATCGATCTCTCTGACTGTGCATTTCTGAGTTTCTCCTTTTATCTTCTTCCCGTTTCTGTCTCTTAGTTTCCCTTTTTTTCTTCTATTTCTTTGGTATCGTTATTTTTTTCTCTCGTATGCAGTGTCTGTCTTTGCCTTCCTGTCTATATATCGATTCTTCTGTCCATTGATCTCTCTGTCTGTGTATTTCTGAGTTACACCCTTTGTCTTCTCCCCTCCCTGTCTGTCTGTCTGTCTGTTATCCTGGCGGCGAAGTTGGGGTACTGAAGAACCCGAAGACCATCAGAGGGAGGCCTTGAGTTGGTGTGTTATATGGTGCGACAATTCCCCAGCCACAAGGGAGGCGGTCATCCATCAAAGGCAAGGTCGAGAACACAACAAAGCCTTAAAAAAACAGTACAAGTTCTTATCTAGCGGTGTAAATTACGTCAGTTTTGAAGATTAAAAAAAGTCAATGAAAAGGTGTTATTCTTTTATTCATATTTTATTTTGTTTTATATCTTTTATTTTATTATTTTACTTATTTATTCTGCTTTTGTGTGTGTGTGTGTGTGTGTGTGTGTGTGTGTGTGTGTGTGTGTGTGTGTGTGTGTGTGTGTGTGTGTGTGTTAACTGACTAAGGTAATGAGGTAAAACTGGGGACATAAACTATAGGTGCGCGTGGCCTTAGTGCTCATATCTGTACCATTATCCCCTGACTGACTGACCGGCTGAGAAAGTGTAAAGAAATATAGCGAATACCTAAATCATGTGATCTGAGTAGGAGCGGGAAACGAACGACCACGTGATGACATATTGACTGAAAGAGACTGAAAGGGCTAAGTCAAGAAAGAAAAGAGAGAAAGAAAGGAAGAAAGAAAGGAATGAAGGGAAAAAAGGGGAAATAAAAAGTGAAAATGCGAGAAAAAAAGGAGAAAGGAGAGATAAAGAGAAGGAAAGAAAGATAAACACAGAGAAAGAAAGAAAGTAAGAAAGAAAGACAGAAAGAAAAGGAGGAAAAAAAGACAAACAACGAAACAAATATATATGTTCTTACCCCTTACGAGTTTCCAATGAAGATAATTATGAAAAAAACAACAACAACAACAAAAAAAACGAATATTAATCACACGAAAAGAACAAATCAAAAAAAAAAAAAACAGTAACACAAGATACTCCGGCATAATGAATCTCAAATATCAGGCAAAACAAACCAACCAGAACTCTTTTGTCACGATATAAAAGGAACAAAAAACACACAAAAAAAAAGCTTCGTGGATTTCACCCTGAACAGAAGAAAAAAATTATAAAAAAATTCTGTCGAGTTTCACGTTTCGAAAAATATTATAAACTTCCGCAATTAAAAGAATACACAAAGAAATATAACCCACGAAACAAAAACAAATAATTGGGGTCTTTATAAATTAGCATTATCAACTGGGCAGGTAGGAGGATGGCCTGACCTGACCTGACCTCTTACCGATAGTCCAATACACGTCAAGCTTAATTACAGACAGGTGCGTGGGCTCAGGTATAATATCATCACCATCATCACAACGTCATCATTATCGAACATCATTTTTCCACTCCACGATAAAGGTCATTCTTCGTTCTCTCTGTTTGATGTTAGTTCGTTGGTGCGTCGTTCTATTCTCCTCCAGTATAGGTCATGATGTCGTCTTCGTTATTTGGTGCCTATGATCTCGACTAAAAATCTTGGGTCGCCACGCTGTTACTTTGGCCGACAAAAGGTTTTCAGTCAGTCCCGCTCCGGTAAAGGTTATTATTTTCCTCTTCTTTGTCTGTTGCCTTTGACTTCGACTAAAATCTCTTCCTTTCTTGCTTTCTCTCTTACTTTCTTTCTGTTTTCGTTTCTTTCTTTCTTTAGTTATTTCTTGCTCCTTTTCTTTCTTCCATCCCTTTCCTCCTTCCTTCCTTCCTTCCTTTTTTTTTCCTCGCCCATTTGTTAGCTTTCTTGATTCCTTACTGTGTTTATCTATCTATCGATCCATTTATCTACCTATCTATCTATCTCTCTATCCACCTATCTATCTATCTATCTATCTATCAATGATCAATCTATCTATCTTTCTATCTATTTATTTATTTATCTGACTGACATAAGGTTACCAGTTCCACCCAAGAGATATATAACCCACCGAGGCCAATTTCTTATTATTAATCTTCATTGGAATATCTTCAACTTCTGCGTCTTCTCTAATCCACGATGATCTACATATTACCAATCGTCATTAACAAATCTTTAACCTTTGTCTTCACCCTAATTTACTTCTCTAATTCATTGTCATTATATCTTCAACTTTTACCTGCACCCTAATTTACATCTCCTCTAAGTAAACGTCATTATAAGATCTTCAAACTTTATCTGAGCCTTAATACATGGGGCTGATTTCCTTACATTTCCATTCCTCTTTGCGCTTCTCTCAACTTTTCCTCTAGTTCTTTAGTAAGGCACCAGGCTTCTACACACACACATGTTAGAGTTAATGAGCGGTGAGTGCGTGGGCCAGGTATACAGCTCACGCGAGACTCTGCATCACACCGACGGCCTCCTCGCGGCCTGCCCACACACGGGAGGGAGATCGAAGCTAAAAACACACGTCTGGGCGCTAGCCACGGGAAAGGGTCGAGTTTTGGCGGCAATCTGGACCGATGCCAGGAAAAGTAAGGGTAGCTAGGGACAATTTTTCTCTCTTTCTTTCTTGCTTTCTCTCTTACTTTCTTTCTGTTTTCCTTTCTTTCTTTCTTTATTTCTTGCGCCTTTTCTTTCTTCCATCCCTTCCCTCCTTCCTTCCTTTTTTTTTCCTCGCTTATTTGCTAGCTTTCTTGTTTCCTTACTGTCTGTTTATCTATCTATCGATCCATTTATCTACCTATCTATCTATCTATCTATCTATCCACCTACCTATCTATCTATCTATCTATCTATCAATCAATATATCTATCTTTCTGTCTATCTATTTATTTATTAATCTATCTATCTACCTTTCTACTTATCTATCTATCAGTCTATCTATCTACCTAGCTTTCTCTCTCTCTCTGGTAGTAGTCTTAGGGCCTCCTTTTCTTTGCGTGGGTAGAGGCAGTTCAACGGGACGAGTTTCTGTAATTGCGGTAAACTCTCAAGGGTGGAAATTTAGTGCTCTGTGTCGTGTGCACCTATTCCTCTACTACTACTACTGTTACTACTACTACTACGACCACTACTACTACTACTACTACTACTAATGCACTCTCTCTCTCTCTCTCTCTCTCTCTCTCTCTCTCTCTCTCTCTCTCTCTCTCTCTCTCTCTCTCTCTCTCTCTCTCTCAAGGCCCGACACATCATAGGAGACAAAGAGTAAACAAGAGTCACGTTCGAGGCCCGAAATCCAAGACCTAGAACGATATTTTGCCAGCGTGACAGCCCCAGAGAATACAAGGAACAATATCGTACCTTATTTATTTATGATGGAACGTATAGAACAAATTTAAAGCTCTCAATCATTTTTTTAACGTTTTGCTGACATTATTTATGATTAAACTATATCATTTTTGGCAAACGTTGATATATGACAAGTTTGGTGATTTTAATTTGTGTTCTATTTCATGTTTTGGTGACAGTCTTTATAGTATTTTATGTGCATTTGCAACTTGTACGTTTTGTTGATTATTTTGTGTTTTTAGTGATTTTTTCAACATTTGAGAACATTGAATTTTAGTTTTTCTACCGGCTTCTTACAGACTCCATTGGCTCTTATGTTCTTATGTTTAATCCTCACTGCTTCTTCAGGAAATACGTTCGCTAAACTTGCCTTCTCCCGTGCGCGCCGGTAAACACGAAGCAGATGAATGTTACATAATTAATAGAGGTTCGCGAGGGTGCCGGGATATGAGAAAAAGGACCCGACGCTAATGAAGTGGAAAAGTGAAACGAAATGTACCGGCCAAGAAAATTACTCGTTATGAAATCCGGGTTCCAATTCTACTTTCAATTTCACCACTGAAAAAAAAAAAACATAGAAAGAGTAAGGGGAACGAAATACCGAAAAGCAGAAATAAACAGGGGAACAAATAAAGGATATGAAACAGAAAAAAATAACACTAATGAAAAGAGAAAGGAAACAAAGAGCAGGGGAAACCAAGAGAACGAAAAGAAGGAAGAGAAGATATAAAAAAAGGAAACAAAAATCTAATGAAAAAGAAAAAAAAAATAGCAGAGGAACAAAATCATGAAAACAATAAAAAAAACAGGTGAACAATAAAAAACAATAAAAACTACTGAAAAGAGAAAGAAAACAAAGAGCAAAGGGGAGTGAAAGAACGAAAGGAAGAAAGAATGGAGTAGATAAGAAAAATGAGACAAAAAACGATTAAAAGAGAAAGAAAGGAAACAAAGAGCAGGGGAAAATGAGAGGACAAAAAGAAGAAAGAAAGAAAGGAAGAAATAAAGATCGAAAGACAGAAAAGAACTAGTGAGGTGAGAAAAAAGAGGAAAGGAAAACACGCAAAATAGCAAAAATAAAGAAAGGAAGAAACTGAGAGAACGAAAGAACGAAAGGAAGAAGAGAAAAAACAACAACGAATGAAGAACACAAAAACTAATGAAAAAGAGAAAGAAAGGAAGCAGGAAAAGAAAAACCCACAAAACAGCGTCATTGAACGTCCCCCTAAAACTTAAACATCACTTTAAAATCCTACAAAAAAAAAGTTTCTCCCCAACCCAGGAAAAAAATCTTAACCAGGAGAAAAATAGAAGATTACTTTAAAGCCCCAATTAAAGATGTCAGTTTCAGGGCCGAAAGTAGATTAGAGAAAGTGGCTTTGGAGAGGACGGAAGTAGAATTTTATAACGATGAGAATGAGGGAGAGGAAGAGGGAGAGGAAGAAAGAGGAGGAAGAAAAAAAAAGTTGAAGATGGAGAAGGGGAGTGTATAGAAGGATGATAAGATACAAAAAGAAAAGGAGTAAAAGAAAAGCAATAGGAGGAAAAAGATAAAAGAGGAGGAAACGAGAAAAGAAGGAGTAGAATACATGGAAACTGGATGTGAAAGAAAAAGAAAGGAAAAGAAAAAGAGAAGGAGTTGGTGGAAGAGAAGGAGAAGAACGAGAAGAAAGATTAGGAGAGAAATTGAAAAGTGGATAAGAGGGAGAAGAAGAAGGAAAAGAAAAAAACCAGGATTTGGTGGAGGAGAAGGAGAAGAACGAGAGGAAAGATTATGAGAGAAATACAAAGGTGGATAAAAGGATGAAGAAAAAGGAAAAGAAGGAAGAATAAAAAAAAGAACAAAATGGGAGAAGGAGAAGGAATGAAGAAGTAGGAGAGTTGGAAGGTGGATAATTAGAAGAAGGAAATGTAATAGGGCAAAGAGGAAAAAGGGAAAAGTCATAGTAGGAGGAAAAGGAGAAGAAGAATGAAGAGAAGATAAATGGACGGTGGATGAGAGGGAAAAGGAAAAAGAAAAAGGAAAAAGGAAAAGAAGGAGAAGAAAGAGATGAAGGACGAAAAGAAAGAGAAGGAGAAGGAGGAGCTGGACAGTGAGAGAAAAGTAAAAAAGAAAAGAAAAGAAGAAAGTGAGAAGAAGAAAAACGAGATGCAAGAAAAAGGTGAAGGTGAAAAAAGAAAAACGCAAAAGGGAATAAATAAAGAATGAGAAAAAAGAAAGAAAGGAAAAGAAAAAAGAAAGAAGATGGGCAAGAGCATGGGCTAGGTATAAATTAAGAATGAGTGATGGAAGAGGAGGGTGTAAAAGGACCCACCCCCCAAAAATGGAAGGAAAAAAGGAGGAAAGTGAAAAATGGAAATGCGAGTAAGAATGACGGATGGAAATTATGGGATGGAAAGGACGGATAAAACTGAGGAATTGATGAGGTAGGGCGAGAGAGGAGGGGAAGGGAAACAGGGGAAAAAAGGAAGACAGGAACCAGCAAAAAATAGAAAAATAGGAAATAATATTGAAAGTAAACCTGATAATTGTGAAGAAAGCAGAGAATAGAGAAGACTGAGAATAATGTGAAATGAAGTATTAGCGAGAGAGGAAAAAAGAGAATAAAGAGTAAAACATGGAAAATATAAAGTATAAAATGGAAAAAAATAGGAAAATAGGAAATAATATTGAAAGTAAACCTGATAATTGTGAATATAGCAGAGAATAGAAAAGACTGAAAACAATATGGAATGAAATACAGAGAGAGAATGAGGAAAAACCTAGGAAAGAGGAAAAATAGAAAATATGAAAAAGAAAATGGAAAAAAAGGAAATAAAATAGAGTAAAACTGATTAAGGTGAATGAAGTAAAGGAAAGAAAAGACTGAGAATAATGTGGAGTGGAATATATAAAGAGAAAGAGAAGAGGAAGAAATAAGGAAAAGAAAAAGGAGGAACGGAACACAACAAGTGAACAGGGTGAAGAAGAACAGGAAAGAGGAGGAGAAGAAAAAGAAAGAGAAGTTGGGAGGCTGAAAGGGAGATACATGGAAGAATAAAAATGACAAAGGATGAAGAGAAAGAGAAAAAAGGAGAAGGAGGAAAAAGGAAAAGGAGAAAAAGGAAGAAGAAGAAATACAAATAAGAAACGCGGATAAACTCTGAAATGGAAAAGACTCAGAAAATATACAATAGAAAAGACGTAGATAAAGAGAAGAAGATTAAAAAAAAAATTAAGGAAAATATTCATAAAAGTGTAAGTTCAGGAATCGTGGAAGAAATATGAAATGAAATTATAACTAAGAAATGCTGAGACTCAGTAATGGAATCGTAAGATGGGCTGAAGAATTTTAATGAAGAGACTAAAACGTAAGAAAAAAGAAAATTGGACCTGAGAACACACGAGAGAGAGAGAGAGAGAGAGAGAGAGAGAGAGAGAGAGAGAGAGAGAGAGAGAGAGAGAGAGAGAGAGAGAGAGAGAGAGAGATGCAGACAAGACAGATAAAGACTGACAGACAGAGACAGACAGACAAACAGACAGACACAGACATATATAATGACACACTTAGACAAAGAGACAGACAGATAAACAGAAAGGAAGTTAGCAGAACGGGAGATAGAAAAAGGCAACGACAATAATGGACTTGGCGAAACAGCAGAAAAAGAAAAAAAAAAACTCGCCATGAAACAAAGCAAAGAACAATTAAAGAATCACATCTAAACAAAGGGTGAAGGACATAGTGCGTCAACAACAACAACAAAAATAAGGACCAAAACAGAAGAAACACACACACACACACACACACACACACACACACACACAAAGAAAAGACAGGGACACACACACGAAGACATACCAATACAAAATAAATAAAAAGAGAAACAAAGATTGAAGAAAAACTTAGATAAGGATACAATAACGCCCCCTCTCCCCCTTCCCCCCCCCACACACACACGCACGCACGCACGCACGCACACACAATAAAAGATATCAGTAACAAAGGAGGGAAAAGTAAAAAAAGAAAAAAAGGAAAGAAAACAGATGAAGAGGAAAGAATATGATGATAACACACACACACACACACACACACACACACACACACACACACACACACACACACACACACACACACACACACACGCACACATTCACTGACCTTCCTTCTTTACTTTCTATCGTTTTTTTCTCATATTGTTTCTTTCTTCTGCATTCTTTTTTTCTTTCTTTCCTTTTTCTCTACCTTTCATCATTCCCTTCTTCTTTCCTTCCAGACTCCCTTCACACCTTCCCTCCGCCCCTCCCTTCCTTCCTTCTCTCCCTCCCTCCTTATGGCATTCTCCCTACCATACTCTCATCATCCCTTCCTTTCACCCTCCCTTTCTTTCTTCATTCACCTCCCTCTCCCTTTATGCCCTAGGTGGCCTTCGTTCCTTCCCCTTAACATCCCTTCCTTCAACCCTCCCTTCCTTCCATCCTTCCTTTCTTCCACCTTTCCTTCCTTCCACCCTTACTCCCATCCATCCTTTCAATCTACTTTTCTATCTTCTTTCCTTTCATCCTTCCTCCTCTCAACCTCCCTTCCTTCCACTCTCTTCCTGTCATCACCCACTTCTACCTTCCTTTCCTTCCTTATTCCCTATTCCCCCTTTAGCTCCATCTCCTCATCCTCCTCCTTGGCGCCTCGTCCTCATCCACGCCTGGACCTAAATGGCTTATGACTCGACTGCAATTTGGATCAGAGACGCTTACGAGAAGTGATCCGCGGGAGCCGAACTGATCCGATGGGTATTTTAGAGTAGATCCGGCCGCCTGAGGAGAGAGGAGGAGGAGGAGGAGGAGGAGGAGGAGGAGGAGGAGGAGGAGGTATGGGAACAGCCAGCTTGAGAGAAGGTGAAGTGCAATGAGAATATTATGACTCAGAGGCGGAGGAGAAGGAGGAAGAGGAGAAGTAGGAAAAATGAGATCATGGAGAGAACGAAGAGGATTAAAGTAAGCAGAGGAATTAGAGATAGAGGAGAGGAGGAGGAGAAGGTTAAGGAAGAGAAAGAGAAAGAAGAGAAGAAGGAGGAGAATGAGGAACAGAACAATAAAACTCAATAAAAGTTGAAATAAGAATAGGAAGAGAAAGAGGAGGAGGACGAGGACGAGGACAAAGGGGAGGAAGAGGTCGAGGAAGAGAATGAGAAGGCCAAAAAATAATAATAGCAGAAAATAGTAAGAATGTCCAAAGAAAAAGGAGGAAAAAGACGAAGAAGAGGAGGAGAAGGAGGATGTCGAGGAATAGGAGGAGGAGGAGGAGGAGAATGAAGGAGACAAAAAAAGTAATAATGGTAAAAAGAAAAGTAAGAATAGCCAAAGAAAGAGGAAACAAAGAAGTGGGAGAGAAAAAGGAGGAAGAGGAGGGAGGTCGGAGGATGAATCAGCAGGGAGGAATCAAGAGACGGAAGGAAGCTGTCTGGGAAGGAGCTGAGCAGGACTTAAGCCGCCGTGTTGCCCTTGCTCGTTTTTCTCCCGGCACAGTTTTCAGGACGGGTTGTTGCGGATTTTTCATCGGCTAAAAGGGATTCAGTCCAAGGCCAAACGGTTCCGCTTATTTTACGTTTAATGGAAACATTCACCGCCGCGGGCTTAGGAACCTTGCCTTCCTCGCTCCATGCAAAACAAGAAAATATAAAGAAAAACACGCATATTCAGTTTGTTTTCGTATATTATTCACTGGATGAAGACAACAAATAAATATGTATCATCTTAATCATGTTTTCTTATCGCTAAAAATGAAGTTATATTCAATTTATTTCCTCTGTCCAAAGAAAATAATGATCAAACGAGAAAGCTCTGAATGTCAGTATCAAACGGAAACTTCAGTGGCTTTGTTCGTAAATCCATATCTTTCTTATAATAAAAACTTAACTTCATTACTATTTATCTTTTAAACATTTAACAACTTTTTTACTATTTACTCAAAAACATCTGTATTACTAATTCCCTCAAAAAATAAATTCATTAATACACAAGAATAAAAAATATATTAGCAACTACTATAAAAAAAACAAGACATCACTAAGCTTCACAACATAATGCAACTAAACTTTTGCGGCGTTACTCCGATATACTGTCCCTAATAAAAGTCTATTTTTTTTTTTTTTTTTACGTTGGATGGGCGGCCCAGCCCGGACGGCTTCCTCTAGAGTCAGGTTGATGGGGTCTTCTCAGGGACATGTGTGGGTTTTTTTAAGCTGGCGGGGGGTGACGAAAAATAGTACGCTATCACTTCGGCCACCGTAGTAAACACATTTAAACGTCGCTATTAAACGCAAACTTCTTTACCGCTCCTACTACTAAACTCTCCTCTTCCTTGAGAACACAATTTAACCTTGGCATTAATTCTATAAAAAAAGACTAAAGCCTCATTACAACTTCACCATGTAAATATTATGACGACACCAAACTTCATTATGCAACGTAAATTCATGGGGCGTTTTTTTTAACACTTCGAAAACAACAAAACTTCGTACTACTCAACTATGTAAATATTATGACGACACCAAACTTTATTATCCAGCGTAAATTTCTTGGACGCGACTCCCTCATAACCTCGACATAACAAGCAAGAAAGAGAGCGAGCAACACCTGAAGGCAAACTCCCCAGGTAACTCGATTAACCGCTAATGACAGGTGAGCCTCAGCCACACACGCCCTTAAGCCAAATGAGTTTCCTCCCCTCTATTTACCTGTGTTAACCCCTTCTGGTATTAGTGTGCTCGCCTTACAGTCTCTTTAAAAGTGTATTATAAGTCTATTTCTCGGTTATACTCCGCTTTCAGTGAACCACTCTCCTCTCCCTTCTTTTGCTTCTTGTTCTTTCTTTTTCCCTTTCAATTCCTATCTTCGTTACCTCGTCTCTTCCTTCCCTTCTCCACTCTCCCTTGTTATCTCTTCACGCCTCTCCTTTCTCTTCCCTTGCCCTCCCTTATTCGTCTCCCTACTTCTCCCTCTCTCTTCTCCTCCTTCTCTCCCTCTCCTCTATATTCTTTCTTTCTGTCCTGTCTCGCACAATCTCCTTAAAAGTGCATAATGAGTGTATTTCTCGATTATATTCCGTTTTCTGTGAACCAAGAGCAGCGTGTGAATTTCTCGCCCCCTCGTGGGAAGCTCAAGGAAGGTAATCTCCGGGCAGGTGAAAAGATGGGATTTCTGCTGATTAGGGAAGAGCCAGGTGAAGGTATTATTCCAGGTATGTGTGTGTGTGTGTGTGTGTGTGTGTGTGTGTGTGTGTGTTTGTGTGTGTATATATATAAATAATGCAATACGAAATCTCATATATTCTCCTAAAACAAACTCAAAATTCCAGATAGAAAACAGAGAGAAAGAAAAATAATGTACAAAACGGAAAAGAAACTTAGAATATACACGAGAAAAAAGATAAACTTAAATACAGATGATCAGATAAACAGATAACATTGAATACAGTTTAAATGCTTCAGTAGAGTGTATGATTAAAGTTGTCTGTTCGTGTTTTAAACTTCCAAAATCCAAAGGTGAAACAGGAAAGTTGGAAAGTTTGTTTTAGTAGGCGCAACATCTGTGGTCCTTTGCCGGAGAAAGACAGAAGGGGGAAGAAATTATAGGAGAAGGGAACAGATCCCAGGACACGGGACACAACCCCCGATTAATACCTGGTACCCATTCACTGTTGGGTGGACAGGGGCGTAGGGTATCGGAAAAGCCGCCTAAATTTTTCCACTCCGCCAGGGAATCGAACCCGGGCTCTCTCGGTTGTGAGCCGAGTGTAGGTGAAACAGGAGGGGGGAAGCACAAACATAAATTAAAATATAAATAAATAAACTATGAAACCGGCCGGCGTACCCGTGAAAACCCTGAGACTCAATTATTCACATTCCACATCCAGAATTCTTCATTCTTAATCGCATCTGAACCAGCACCTCCACAGCAGCTAAACGCATTCCATTCACACGCACTAACTCATTCATAAACCTCCCCTGTCTTCACCTCTCCACCCGGAATTGACCTATTTTTTTGCCTCTCGCTCTTTTTTTTTTTCTTTTTTTTATTTATTGGCCGGAGCAGCATCGAGTCGCCTTTTTTGTTGCTGATTTCGTTTTTTTGCCCATGAGCTGCCTCCCTTATGAAAAAAAAAATGCTCCTTGAACCTACTCGAACCTCTCAGATGCGGTCCTCACACGTGAACTTGTGACCCGGTAGTGTAGCGAGCGACCTTCCGGGGTTTATTGCGTTAAGGGATGCGGATGTTGTGTTACGGGGGAAGAGTAATACCTTGTTGGCGAGTGCACGAGTGAGGAGGGGATGGATGAAAGGGCGGGAGGTTGGTGGGCGGCGGTGCATGGATGAAGGGAACTGGGAAAAGGGAAAATAGAGCCAATCCACAAGGGGGAAGGGATGAAAAGGGAGAGATGAAGGGGAGGCTGGTGGGAGATAGGATGAAAAGGGAAGAGGGGAGGCTGGTGAAAGGGATGCATGGTTAGGTAAAAGGGAAGACAAACGCGAGCGAGAAAGGGAATGAAGAAAAAAAGATGGGGATGAAGGGAGGCTGGTGAAAGGGATGCATGGATAGATAGAAAGGATGAAACCAGCGCAAGAGATAGAGGAAATAGGA
The DNA here is from genome assembly GCF_024679095.1 of Eriocheir sinensis. Taxonomy (NCBI): domain Eukaryota; kingdom Metazoa; phylum Arthropoda; class Malacostraca; order Decapoda; family Varunidae; genus Eriocheir; species Eriocheir sinensis. Next base: position 6,775,326 of record NC_066563.1, read on the forward strand.
GGGGTAGAATGTATGGAGGAAGAAGGGAAGGGAGAATGAAGACAGAAAAGATGCTGGAAGAAGTAAGAATGATGGAGGAGAGTGAAAGGTACTAGGATATAAAAAGGGATAGAGAAAGAGAAGAAGTAATAGTAGGAGGGAGTGAAGTACAGAGAGAGAGAGGAAGAGGGAGAAAGGGGACAGTTAGACAGGGGATGAAATAAGGGATAGAAGAAATAAAGGAAAAATGGGAGAAAAAATGAAGGAAGAGAAGGAGAACTACTGGAATATTAAAAATGAAGGAAGAGAAGGAGAACTACTGGAATATTAAAAGGGATAAAGAAAGAGAGGAGAGCAAAAATAGGAGGGACTGCGTTAGAGACCGAAGAAAAAACAAAAGACTAAAGAAATAAAAGGAGGAATAGGAGGGAAAAAATGAAGGAAGAGAAGGAGAACTACTGGAATATTAAAAGGGATAAAGAAAGAGGGGAGAGAAAAACTAGAAGGGACTGATTTAGGGCAGCTAGACCGAAGAAAAAAAAACAAAGTACAAAAAGAAACAAAAGGAAGAATAGCAGGAAAAAATGCATGACGAGAGGGAGGCACAGAAGGGATACAGGACAACAGGACAACAAGAGACAGGTGATACACTCCATAGACAGGTGGTACACTCCATATCTGCGGATCAGCCCACGCAGATCACCAGCCACTTCACCTGTGCACCTTTACACGGCCATATCCCGCCACTCAACGCCGCGCACTCCACACAATCCCGCCCTGAACCCCTCACCATTTGCAGACTCGCGTTTTTCCCCTCGGCCATTTATTCTACCACTTCCTGCTCTCGACGCCCGCTCGCCCGCCTGCATGTTGGTCGCTCTCCCTCGAAGCTCCCCCTCTCCAGCTTTCAATCCCCGGCCAAAAGTGGATTAATGTCGAGTTTGCAAATGATGAGACGCGACTGATACCCCGCCGCGTCAACTTGGCTATGAGGGAGTGGGTGGTGTTTGTATTTTTTTTGGGGGGGAGGGTGAGTGAAGGGAACGTGCACACACACACACACACACACACACACACACACACACACACACACACACATACATACATACATACATACATACATACATACATACGGAGGATAAGCGAGGACCTCAACTCTTCACACACACACACACACACACACATACGAGTGACTGCACGAATAAACTTTTAAAAACTGTTACCGTGTGTGTGTGTGTGTGTGTGTGTGTGTGTGTGTGTGTGTGTGTGTGTGTGTGTGTGTGTGTGTGTGTGCCAAGGCCCAACACACAACGCTATATCCTTTTTTTTAGTGCGCTCTTAACAAGTGGAGGGTAGAGTGTACCACTTCACTCCCACACCTGCGCAGCGCCACTTAAAAAATCGCGTAATTGCAGTGACTAAACATTTTTTTACGCCAATTTACGCAACTTCCACTTTCCGTCTGTTTGGCATTCCACTTCATTCCTACTTAATTCGTTTCTTCATCCCTTTCATTCATTCCTCAAGTATCTTCTCTCTTTCCAACATGTTTTATCTTCTTTTCTTATTTCTCTCTTTCCTCCACGTCGCTTCATTCATCTGTCTCCTTTATGTTTCTTCATTCATTTTATTCATTCATCAAGCATCTCTCTTTCCAACATGTTTTATCTTCTTTTCTTATTTCTCTCTTTCTTCCACGCCGCTTAATTCATCTGTCTCTATCTTTGCGTTTCTTCATTCCTTTGATTCATTCCACAATCATTTTCTCTCTTTTCAACATGTTTCTTCATTCTCTCTTGTTTCTCTCTTTCTTTCAAGCAGCTTCATTCACTCATCTTTCCCCTTCTCTGATTCTTCTAATTCATTTCATTAACTCCTCCAGCTTTTCATCTTTATCTTTCTATTCGTCTCCTTCCTCTTTTCCATATCCGTTTTTCGTCCTAATCACTCCATTTTTCTTCCCTTTCCAGATTCCTTTATTCCTTTCGTCCATTTCTCAAACATCTCAATTACTTACACGTCTCTCTGTCTATCTGTCTGTCTGTTCCATTAATCAAACATCTCGCTTTCCCACAAATCTTTATCTGTATGTCTATCTATCTGTTTCGCTCTGCCACTCCCTTTTCTCCATCTGTCTCTCTCCAATATTTCCCTGTCTAATTCATATCCAACCCGTCCTTGACCTTTTCACGCCTAGAGACACCAAGCTCACCCACTACATTATCAAACACCGCTATCGATTCTCCAAACCAGGCTATCGCGCGGCAAGGATCGACGCTGCCTCCTGTCTCTCCCGGGTTTGATTGTATGCGGTTCGAGAAGTTGGGAAGCTGTAGGTTATGCATCAGCGTCACCAAATGTCTGGCAACCGCATCCATTATTCATCACGTGCGTTGCTCTTCCCCAAACCCCGTGAGGTGAAGGACGCAGAAAACCCATCCCTTCGAGACTCTTACGGTTGAATCGCTTCCTTATAAAATCGGTATAAACTGCACGAATCCACGGTTGAAGGCTAATCTGGCTCTTCCCGTTTTGGCGTTGTTCCTGTATGTGTGTGTGTGGAGGAGAGGGAGGAGGTGGTTATGTGGTGTGTGTGTGTGTGTGTGTGTGTGTGTGTGTGTGTGTGTGTGTGAAAGTTGCTGCATTTCTTTCTGCATGTTACTCTCCCTGTTTGTTTGTTCGTCTCTCTCTGTTTTTTTTTGTGTGTCGTTCCATCTGTTTGTCTGTTTGTTTGTTTTATTCATCTCTCTCTATCCTCTAACGTTTATCTTACTCTTTTTCTCTGACACACACGCAAAAAAAAAAACCCACCCCCACCCCCGCCCCCATACACTCAACTTCCCACCCTCATCCACCCCATCCACCAACCCACACACACATTACTCATTTCACATTCCACCACACTAAATTATACACCAAAATTATACACACTTTCGTTTTAATCTCAAAGAGCGATATTATTCACACCACCACACCTGTATGGGACATTAGCATCATACCAACACCTCTGCGTGACCTTGATGGCAACACCTGGCCCAATTAATCTCACCTGCGGCCAAACGACACCTGTGAACACCTGAGTCTACACACCGAAAGCATCCTTGATTTAATATTATGCGTAATATGAAGCTCTATTTAAAAGTTGTATGAATGGAGAAAGACGTTGATTGAGGAGGAGGGAAAGGAGGAAGATGAAGGAGACGAAAAGGGGGAGGAAGAGTAGGAGGAAAAGGAGAAGGAAGAAGAGGAGAAAAGGGAGGAGGAAGAGGAGGGAAAGGATGGAGAAAAAGAAAATGGAGAGAAAAAGGAAAAGGAGGAAGAGTTGGAGGAGGAAGAGATATGAATGACCTTCGTGCACACAACTATGAACACACACACACACACACACACACACACACACATACACACACACTTGCACCGAGCACTTATTAGCATTATTTGACATTCCTGATGATGATTACGCTTCCTACACACGCACACATACACACACACACACACACACACACACACACACACACACACACACATCTCCACACTCTCCATTCTCTTACTCATGATAATTTTGGGTATCGGTTACACACCAAAAGTAAATCAAAATAAACTGGTGATGTACAGTCATAAACAACAAGCTAAATATTGAATCCAGTAATCCAAATTTCCTCTCGACGGTCCAGTAATATTTTGGTATCAGTTAACCCTATAAAGGACAACAAAAAGACCATGGATTTGGAATTATGGAGAACGTGTGTGTGAATGAATCCGCTGACCCAGTTCTCTCTTTTTTAATCAGAAATGTGTGGGCGTTAGCTTTTTATTTTCACAGCACGGGTGAAAAAAGAAACACAATGCAGTTCAACAAAGCACTGGTCAGAAAACAAATAAATAGAGCCGAAATATTATAAAGGAAAGGTCTTATTCGATTGGAAAGGTGTCTATAGATTAATCAAAGAGGTACAATTGAGCTAACACGTGTGAAATGTTTGCGGACTTTATTGTTCATTTTATTATTTGATTGTGAGTTTTCTCCTTCACTGTAAAAAAAAAGTGTTAATGTTTAAGAGTTTCATCATGTGTATTTTAATTACTTTTTCATATCCACACAAATTGATATAATTTTTAACGATTTATCCCAGCCGTCCTTAATCGTTTTACACGTTTCATATATTTGCGGGCTTTGTTGTTTCTGGTTTTTTTATTTGACTGAGTTTTCTCCTTCACTGTAAAAAAAAAGTGTTAATGTTTAAGAGTTTCATCGTGTGTATTTTAATTATTTTTTATATCCACACAAATTCATATATTTTTTTGACGATTTATCCCTGCCGTCCTTTATCGTTTTACACGTTTCATATATTAGCGGGCTTTGTTGTTTCTCTTCTTTTTATTTGACTGAGTTTTCTCCTCTACTGTAAAAAATGTGTTAATGCTTAAGAGTCTCATCATATGTATTTTAATTATTTTTATATCCACGCAGATTGATATAATTTATGACGATTTATCGCTGTCGTCCTTTATCGTTTTATGCGTTTCATTTTTGCTGCGCCTTATTTCAGAGCTTTGTAGTATTTTCATGTCCTGGCACTTTTCGCTGACGGTAATGGCACCTTCTGATTACACGCCGTTCGTCACTGCCAAGGGAACACGAAAAGGACACGCAACACACACACACACAAACACACACACACACACACACACACACACACACACACACACACACACACACACAGCATTACAATAAATCTTTACGCAATACACTCACACATAACATGACAAAAAACACGACACTGAACGGATACGGAACCACACACACACACACACACACACACACACACACACACACACACACACACACACACAAATAAAATCCTCATATTCTTATACGTCTTCTCGCAACAGATACTTAAAACAAAAGAAAAAACACAATTGCAACACATTTATATGGATCTGCCCCCGCCCCGCCACAAACACACACACACACACACACACACACACACACACACACACACAAACACACACACGACACTCCCCAAACACATTCCCCGGTGAATTAAAACCTTCACACCAACACTTGTCGAAACACCCACACGAACAGAAAACGAGGGAGGCGACCAACATCACTGCAACACTGCAACACACGGGAAACACGGGGTCGGAAAACAAGATTACGATGCCACACACACGTACACGATTCAAAACAACAAGAAAAACAATAAACAAAAAACATCACAAAAGGGGGACAGTGAGAGAAAAAAACACCTACATATATTTCTCTCCTTTTTTTCTTTCCCCCTCTCTTCTCCTTTCTCTTCTCTCTCTTTCTCTCCTCCGCCAAACACGATGGACTGTCGCAATTATTCTCTGTCTCAGCGAAGTGAATGAAAAGAAAAAGACAAAAGGAAGAATAAAGAATAGCAAATAAAAACACACCCCACCGTCCCTAATACTGTTCTGCTGTCGCCATAAATATACGAACAAAAGGTCTGATGTCATGTACCACGGTATAATATTTTTTTTCTCTCTGCCCTTTCACTGTTTCTTCTTTTTATCATCCATGCGGCCACTTTGTTCCTTTCTGGCCGCTCCCTGGATGCATTTACCTCACTCTAAAGCAGCCAACGTATGGAACCTAATGGCGCAAGCTGTAAATATCACGGAGACTCTCACAGGAAATAAATACGAGTAATTTGTTTTCCTTTATATATTTCCAAATTAAGAGAGTGACAATGGTAAGAGCAATAGATTTACCTATACTTAGCTTTTAACTTTACCGGGTTTACAGCCCAGAAACTCGCTATTTTTGCACATCACAGAACCCGTTTGGTGTATCTTTCCACGCAGAGAGAAAGCAGAATGAGACCAAATACTTCATAATCACAACTTTTCACTAGCTTCTAACTACACTCACTAACTACTAACTATACTTATCTAACTCACTACTAACTAATACTGATAAGGCACCAATCTAATCATACCAACCTTACTAATCATACTAACAAATTACAAACTAAAAACTAAGTAATACTAATAATAACACTAACTACTAGCCATACTAATCATACAACTAACTACTAATGCTGAATAATACTAATAATAATGTTAACACTCTACTAACCATTCTAACCAAACTAACTTGCTAACCATATTTAATTGGAGCACAGACACACTTACAAAATGAACAAAAAACAGCAACAATCTTATATCTTTCCACTAAAAGTAAAAACGTAAATCTATTTTTTTTTTTACAGCAAAGGAGACAGAACAAGGGCACAAAAAAAGGAAACAATAGAAATAAAAAAGCCCGCTACACACTGCTCCTGCAAATCAATTCTCAACTAACATTTAAATACAACGACAGGTGAGCGACACTGCTTCACCACACCTTGAGGTTAACGTTTTAATGAACACCTGGACTATTTCATGCTAAGGTAACCGACAGAGGAGGGAGGAAGGGAGGGAAGGAGGGAGGGAGGGCAGGGACCATCGACCTGGCACTCACTAACACCACATGGCAGGACGCGTGCCAAAAAGGGTGCGTAGAAGGTGAGTGCAGCTTGGCAGTGAGTGACATGATATGGGCACTTGCTTCTCTTCATGCCACTCCCTGGGTATAAGGTCAAAGGGTACCAGGGTAGAGTGGCAAAATTAAGCTACTCGCATGTTCCCTCGATGCCACTCCCGCCAGCACAGGACCAAGGAACACAAGCCAGTATTCTTAAAATCAACGGTGCCTGAGTTAGCCTATTTGAAAAGCCCCTCGTTGAAGTTGCTGGGCTTTTCATGGATTCCTTTGTGATCCTAGTGATAGTTTGACACGACCTCTGCACCATGAACGGGAAAATCACCCATGAAAGCCCGGTTAATCCTCTCTGTGGCTTGGATTCTTTTGTGATCCTGGTGATAGTTGGACACGACCTCCGCACCAGGAACGGGATCACCCATGAAAGCCGGTTAACCCTCTCTGTGGCCTTGGGAAATTGTGATAAAGGGAGTTCGGAACGTTGTAATGATATGGACCATACGCATTAGATCTCAAAACGCCACTTCCCTTAGCATAGAACTAAAGAGAACTAGCTTTTGTTTGTCCACATGGTAATTCATTAAGGTCAAACTGTGGCATAGGAATAAAATTAGATAGATATTTGTCCCTTCGCATGGCAATTTCGTCCCCAACAACATGAAAGCCAAATGGACAAACACACTTGTTCGTTAAAATGGCATTCCCTTAAGGTCGCAGAATGGGAGAGGAGGACAACTAGACCCACGTATTTGTTCCCTCGCCTGGCACCTCCGCTCCCTATCAGCATACGGTCAAAGGATGGCAGAGGAAGGGGAAGGAAGGGCGCTGCGAGGGACGGTCACTGGATACTCTCCCTGCCCGTTCCTGTCTGTTCCCGCGTGATGCATGACTTCCTGGCGAGAGTTTAGGGTTGAAAGTTCTTTACCTCCTACGCCGCGTGCCTTCACATCAAGCGTATTTAGTGTATGTTTATGTTAGTGCGTGCCTTTGTGTTGAGGTTATTAAGTGCGTGAATGTGTTTGCTTGTGCCTGTGCTTCTGAATGACTATGTACCCTGTTTTTTTATCTTCTTGTTTGTGACCGTGTGTGTGTGTGTGTGTGTGTGTGTGTGTGTGTGTGTGTGTGTGTGTGTGTGTGTGTGTGTGTTTGGTGATTTTTATTATTTCTCTCTATCTTTCTCCTTGCTTTCTGTATTTGTTTTTGCTTGCATATTTTTTTTTATTACGTTTTTTCTACTTTCTTTGTTTGCGTAATGTTTAGTGTCTTTTTTTGTTTGTTTGTTTGTTTGTCATCAGTCTAAACTATTTTCACTTTCCTGTTTCTTTGTTCTATCTATCTGTATAAACATTATTTTTCGCTGTTGCCCTGTACTCTCTCTCTCTTTCTCTCTCTCTCTCCATTGATCTTCCTCCGCTTATAGTATAGAGGAGGGAACCGCGTCCGGGAGCATGCAATCAACAAGGTTATTTATGCACCCACCACAAGGCCAAATACACACACACACGCACACACAAACACACACACACACACACACACACACAACTAGGTTCCCATACAGATGCAAACACCCTTAAAAGCATACATATTTATTTTAAGCCTCTCTCTCTCTCTCTCTACGACCGCCATGTTCTTTTTACCTGATACCTGAGAGGCAGACAGGTGTGAAGGAAGAGTTATGGGACAAGTGAGCTCATGACGTAGCCCTAAAAACTGTTATAAATGTGGTGGTATTAGTGGTGGTGGTAGTAGTAGTAGTAGTAGTAGTAGTAGTAGTAGTAGTAATAGTAGTAGCAGTAATCATGGTATCGTAACTTATTTTCTTGTGATAGTACGATATTACTGTATTGAATATATTCGTAATATGAGTAATTTTGGCTGTGCGGGTTTGTGTGTGTGTGTGTGTGTGTGTGTGTGTGTGTGTTAAGTACTCTCCTCCCCTTTAATTAAATCACAAGTTCTCGGACGCGAAGCAAACAACGTCTTTACCCCACCTATTAGAAGTTGCAAAGAACGCCATTTGTATACATTATTCTGTTTGATCTTTTTGCTCGAATCTCACGAACTGATACGCAAATACGCACGGACCCCTAATTCCGTCTCCAGTTGCAGGATGATGTGATGGAGCGGCTGTGTGTAAGCAGTGTCGTTGCAGACTAAGGCAGAACATTTTGTGACACCTGCTGATTCGTGTGTTTCTTTTGCCGTTACGCCGCTGACTAGAACACGAAACATAATAACAACTAGAACAAGAACAAAAAGAACAAGCTGAAGAAAAAGAAAAAAAAGAAGCCAAAAAGAGAAAGAAAAGAGTTAGAGAAAAGGAACTCGCATATTGATGTATTTTATCCCTTTTCTATTTTTTTTTTTTATCAGTAATGCAAAACAGCTTAAGAGAAAAAAAGAAAAGAAAAACAACCAAGCCAACCAAGCGCTCCACTATCAAAGGTATTATTTTGTCCCTTTTTTTCCTTATGATGACTTTTCCTTTACAATTGTTATATGTAGTGTGACGATGCATTCAGCGCCTTACTAAGAAAGCTATATATAGGTGATGGCTGATTGACAAATGGATGAATTTTACATTTGTTTATTTTGACTGACAGAGCTTATAATAGTTCCCTTGCGTGATTAAATTGTGTGTTTGTGTGTGTGTGTGTGTGTGTGTGTGTGTTGCATTTCCCTCACCAAAACCTCCTAAAACGCAAAATAAGCAATACCGATGCAAGAAGAAATGAAAAAAAAAATACCGATGAAAAAAAATAAACAAACAACATCGATGCAAAAATTAAACCCCAAAAAATATATAATTCCTCCCACGTTAATTTAAACTCAACCCTCGACAGCCACGCCGGGAAAGCTCCAGCAAAAGACTAATGTTGTTGGCCTAATTATAAAAGTGTTTCAGCTCCTTCTTGCTCATTAGCCTCTGTAAGTAATAAGGGAGAAGCGGGTCGGATCAGAAACTTAATTGACCCGGTGCTTTGAGGAACCGACCCCTCTCTCTCTCCCTCCCCTGCATCTATTTTTGAAGCGCGGTCTGTAGGCGGCCCGGTTCTTCCTTGCCTAACAGACCTTGACCCGCGGGAGAGAAAAAAAAGAACTTGGAAAACCATTAGTGTGCGGGAACGTAAGAGGCGGAAACTTGGTAAACAAAATAATAGTATAAGAAATAATAGTGTTAAAGGGTGGAGCAATTAATAATGTGAAGAAGTACGTATGTGGAAAGGTGGAATAGGCAGAATTGGAGTGAGTAATGGAATAAGAGGAAAATATTTAAGGGGGGCATGAGTAAAAGTGTACAAAGGTTGGACTGAAGGAATAAAAAGTATGCGAAATAAAGAAAAAATAAGTGTAAGAAATAAAGAAAAAAAATGGTGTGCAAATACGTTAGAAAACATGAACTAGAGGTGGAATAATCTGCTTTTATTTTCGTAGCGGACTTTCTGGCGCTATATTTAGGTCGGTTTTATAGCGCTTGACCGGGCGTGTTAGGGGAATTTGTACCAATAGAACGCTGAAGCAGAGACGTGACGAGCCAAGTTAGGGGTGAAAAAAATATCTCTATGCGGTATTGTTTTTCAGACCTAGTTGCTGTTGTTGTTGTTGGTGTGGTTTTTGCTTTATACGGATTTATATACCATGAAGCGTTAGGAAAATCATAGCCAGTAAAACAGTGGAGATATTCAACACCCACATAGGAATATTAAACGTATTTCTTCTTTTTTTGTTTCTTGTTTTCTCTTTTCTCTCTTCTTTTCCAGCCCTTTCTAGTCCTCTTCTATATTTTGTCTTCTCTTCCTCTTTCCTTCTTTTTTTCTAATCAATATTTTTCCTTCCTTTTCTTCGTTGCTAGTTCCCACTCAATATATTTTTTTTAGTCTAGTGCCTTTTTTTGAGGGGTGAGTGATGAAAAGACGTTGGCTCGTGTTCAGAAAGTATTTTGATAGACATTCGACGGACACAAATTAATGGTAAAAAATGGTGTTGCTTCCTTTTTTTTTTTTTGCTATACGAACACCTGGTGCTTTATCTTCATTAGCTCTTTAAATTCTGACTAATGTAGAAAATGCATGAGAATAAAACGGCAAAGAAAACACACACACACACACACACACACACAATTTAATCACGCAAGGGAACTATCAAAAACTCTCGACGAAGCAACACTCACCTTTAGTTTCCTCTCTTTAAACCTTGGCCTAAGTAGAACGTGTGCCAATAAAACCCGAGACAATGAAGAAATATTTACCTACCTTTAATCTTTCTCTTCTCTGAACACTTTTATAGGAACAGTGAATAGCGGGATTTTTTTTCATTATTGTCTCCTTTTTTTTTGCCCTTGAGCTGTAAAATAAAATAAAAATATATAAAAAAACCCACCTTGTAAATCGATCGCGTGCCATTAAAACTATAAACTTGATTCAGAAACATTTATCTTTATATTTTTTTTTGTAAACCTTTAGAGCGTGTACAAACAGAGCTGCATAATTACTCGACGAACAAACATGCATCTTAACCTTTCTCTTTAAGCCTTGGACTATGCGGAGAGCGTGTGCCAAAAAAGTTGTAAAAAGACTTAAATCACTAACTTAACCCCCACTAACTCAACCCACCACTAACTTAACCCCCACTAACTCAACCCACCACTAACTTAACCCCCACTAACTCAACCCACCATTAACTCCCACTTACTCAACCCACCACTAACTTAACCCCCACTAACTCAACCCACCATTAACTTAACCCCCCACTAACTCAGCCCACCACTAACTTAACCCCCACTAACTCAACCCACCATTAACTTAACCCCCCACTAACTCAGCCCACCACTAACTTAACCCCACCACTAACTTAACCTCCACTAACTCAACCCACCACTAACTTAACCCCCACTAATGCACTAATGTCTATCTTTATCTTTCTCTACTTCAACCTTGACCTATGCAGAGAACGCTTGCCAATAAAACTCTTAAAATATTCGACGCACCGACATTTACCTTTATCTTTCTTTATCTTTTGACCTATGCAGAAATCGTGTGTGCCAAGAAAATGATAAAGAGCCTCTATTAAGAAACATTTATCATTTCTTTCCTCAAACCTTGACCTATACATAAAGCGAGCGCCAAGGAAACTCTGAAAATACTCGACGCACCGACATTAGAGGCAAAACAAGCTCTTAATATTCCGCTCTAAGGAGGTAAAAAGAGAGTTTCGCAAGGGTAATTTAGTTCCCTGGGCGGCCTGATGCTTCCCTCTTAAAAAGTTGGAGTTGTGAGCACTTCTGGCAGGTCAGGGAAGCGGGGAGCCGGGCCTGATGAACATGAGAGGCATTACCGATCGGGAGGTAACTTTCATTCTATGTTTTCACTTTATCTTTTTCTCCCTCATCTTGATTCACGGTTTTTTTTTTCACTCTCGTTTACCTTGTTTCCATTTTTCTTCGTGTGTGTGTGTTTGCTGGTATGAGTGTTTGTGTCTGTGAGTTCCTACCGTGTTTGTCTCCTTGTTTGTGCATGTGTGTGTGTGTGTGTGTTGGTGTTTGCGTGAAATTGAATCTTACTCTATTATTTTTTCTTGTGCAATGTATAGTTTTTTTTTCGATATAGAGGATTCAAAGCACCCTTACAAAAATCAAAACACTCTAAAACTTCCTTGTACGTTCAGTCTTAGGCATTGACTTAAAAGGTAAGAAAGAAATTTAACGGAACTAGGAAGGAAATTTACTTGATATCTGGAGCTTAGTGGAAAACGTGACAAGTATGGAGTATATAGTTTAGTTAGGAGCTTATAATGACGCTGTGTCGGACTTTAGAAGTGGAGAAGGAGAAGAAGAATAAAGGGGGGATTAAGGGAGGAGAGGGAGAGACGGAAGAAGGAGTAGGGATAGAGGAAGTGAAGGAAGGAATATAAACTGTAGAAGGATGAGAAGGGGAAGAGAAATTAGGGTGAGGAAAGGGAGGAAGAGGAGAAGGAGGAGGAGGAGGAGGAGGAGGAGGAGGAGGAGGAGGAAGAGGAGGTGAAGGAGGGCATACAAAAGGCACATTGCAAGAGGGATAATCCGCCCAGCTCTCTCTCCTATGCATTCTTCATCAGTAAGAAACGCTACAACACGAAGACCACAAAGATCCTACTGTTATCCTTCCCGTAACCTCTCTTTCTTTCTTCTTTTCTCCTCTTGTTTTCTCTTTTCTCTCTCCTTTTCCACCCCCTCCTAGTCCTCTTCTACATTTTGTCTTCTCTTCCTCTTTCCTTCATCTTTTTTCTTGTCAATATTTCTCCTACTGTTATCCTTCCCGTAACCTCTCTTTCTTTCTTCTTTTCTCCTCTTGTTTTCTCTTTTCTCTCTTCTTCTCCACCCCCTCCTAGTCCTCTTCTACATTTTGTCTTCTCTTCCTCTTTTCCTCTTCTTTTTTCTTATCAATATTTTTCCTTCATTTTTCTTTTTCGTTGTTGATTTCCACACTAACATCACTTATACAACACACAGACGAAGGCGCCGAAGGGTAAGTCTCGCGTTAAGTGCCCCACAGCACCGCCAGGGAAATCAGGACTCTCAGGAACGCCCCGTGAGCCTCGACGTGAATTATCTGCTCGTTTGCCTTCATTCAGCGCCCAGCCAGAGGGAAGAGCAGGGTGGAACGGCCGCCAAGTTCCTTCCACTCCGCCTCACCCAAAACACCGCAGGAGGTTGAATTTTAAAAGTCTGACCTATCCTCTTCCTCGTCTTCTTCATCCTCTTTCTCCTTCTCCGCTTTTGTTTAGTTTTCATTCTTCACTCTATCCTCCTGCTCTTCTTCCCAAAACACCGGAGGAGGTTGAGTTTTAAAAGTCTGATCTATCCTCTTCCTCGTCTTCTTCATCCTCTTCCTCCTCCTCTTCTTCCTGTTTTTCCTCATTCTCTCCTTTGTCTTTACTCCTTATTCTGTCTTCGTCCTCTGCTATATCCTTCTTACGTCATTTTCTACTCCCCTTTTTCACCTTCCTTCTTCATTTTGTCAACCTATCCTCCTCCTTTGTCTGCTTTGTTAGTCCTCAGTTCTCATCCTTCCATCTGCTTCGCCTCTTCTTCCTTTTTCTCATTCTTCGTCTTCATTATACCCTCCATCTCCTCCTCCTTTTATTCATCCTTCTTTCGTTTTCATGGTATCCTCCTCCTCCTGCTCTTCTTCCTTTTATTTTAGTCTTCATTTCTTCATCTTTTCTCCTTAGATTCCAACCTTTCACCAAATCTACTTACATGTTTTTTTTCCAGTCTGAGTTAAGTCCAGCCGCCTCCTCCTTTAATCGTCTTCATTCTGTGCTCTTCCTTCTCTGCCTTCTTTTTTTGCCTTCTTCATTTGTCATTTTTATTTCTTCCTCTTTCTTTCCTCTTCATTCTTCCGCAGATTTTCGCACATTTTCCACCTCTAATTCCACTTTATTTTTTGTTTTGTTTTCTTGTGTTTCCCCAAGAGCGGCACAGTCCATCCAATCTTTTCCCATTCTTTCTTTTGCATTTGTTGTTTTCTTTCCTTTTCGTCCTTCTATATCTTTTTCACACTTGTTTTTCTCTTGTTTTCGCTTTACCTTTCCTTTCTCTCATTCTGCTTTTCTTCTCTTCCTCCATTCCCTGTTCTTCCTTTTTTTCTCTGTACTCATTTCCTTTTTTTTCCTGTTTTTTTTTTCACTTGTTTTTCCTTTCAGCAATTTTCTCTTCCTCAAATAATTCTCTCAATCCCTTCGTAATCCTCAGCCTTCATTTCACTCCTCTCTTCCTACTTCTCCGACAGCCTTTACTTTATATTCTAACTTATTTTTCTTGTCTACAATCTTATTTCTCTTCAGCGCCTGTGTTTCTTTCTCCTCTTTGTAATCCTATTTTTTCTGTATTTAATCCCCTGGCATTCTCTCCTCTTTGCTGTTCTTTGCTTCCTCCTCCCACTACCTCTCCGCGCTCTCCATCCTCCTCCTCCTCCTCCTCCTCCTCCTCCTATTTCTTCTTCTTCTGTCCATGTCACTTCGCACTCTTTCTTCGGTTTTATTTCACATTCCACAACTTTCACTCGAAGCATATCTCGTTTTTTTCTTCAGATTTTTCTACACCGAAGGAAATCCTCACTTTTTTCTTCCTGTTTATTTTTCTCACGACTTCCAGCGAGAAACTCCAAGGTGATTGTTTGTGTGTTCGTCTTTTTTTCTTTCGTGTTTTTTTCCTCTCTTCGGTAGCGGACAAAACAAGTTCTTCTCGTCTTTATCTGATTTTCTGTTTCCCGTTTGGTTGGTTGTGTCTGTACCCAATGCCCCATGCCGTCTGTCTGTCTGTTTGTCTGTTTCTGTCTCTATTACTGTTTGTCTGTCTGTCTGTTTATGTCTGTCTGTCTCTGTGTTTGCTTCTGTCTGTCTGTCTCTCTGTTCTTGTCTGTCTGTTTGTCTTTGTTTGTTTCTGTCTGTCTGTTTCTGTCTCTCTCTCTCTCTCTCTCTCTCTCTCTCTCTCTCTCTCTCTCTCTCTCTCTCTCTCTCTCTCTCTCTCTCTCTCTCCACATGTATTGTTTGACCTCTCCCAATAATCCCAGGCTGCGTCAAGGTCAAGGTGAGGAAAGTATAGATTCGTTGTCCAATTATTGGTTTTGCGCATGAAGAGGAAAGAATTTGGCGTTATTAAAAATGGAGTGAGTATTTGTAAAGGTATAGTGTGCGTGTGTGTGGGGGGGGGGGAATGGGGGAGGTGATTGTGTGAAGGTGGAGTGTGTGTGTGTGTGTGTGTGTGTGTGTGTGTGTGTGTGTGTGTGTGTGTGTGTGTGTGTGTGTGTGTTTGTGTGTGTGTATGAGGGGGTGGGAGGTGGGTGGGTGGGTGAGGGGGTTAGTTGTGTATGTCTGTGTGTATGTGGGGGGGGGGTAAGTGAGGGTGAGTGGTGGAGGTGTGTGTGTGTGTGTGTGTGTGTGTTTCATCTATGCATTCGTGAGGCCAACTCTGAATAAAAGAAAAAAGTTATGAGTATTTTTATCCTTCTTATTTACTCGACTGATGGTTTTCTAAGTACATTATTTCACAACTTATCCTAATATGAGGTCATTAATGTATCTCCTTCAGTCTAATAGTAACAAAAACGTATAATAACATCCTAAATTAAAATCCCTAATGAATACAAACCCAACTCATGTTTTGACCTCATTAACCTGGTATCTGCAGGGATCATGTTTCTTAAAGGCCCCTCTAAGCGAGAAAAAATGAGAGAAAATCATCACTCACGCAAACCATTTCATAATATATATCAACGCATCATTTACTTTTGGGGGTTTATATCATGGCAAAAATGTAGCCCGTCGCTGGTACACGGTAAAGCCACAAATTTGGCCCGTCGCTGCTACACGGTAAAGCCACAAATTTGGCCCGTCGCTGGTACACGGTAAAGCTACAAATTTGGCCCGTCGCTGGTACACGGTAAAGCTACAAATTTGGCCCGTCGCTGCTACAGGGTTAAGCATTCGAACTCGAGGAAGGAAGACCAACGGAAGGCAATTATAATGATCAAAAGATATTTTTCCGAGTCAGAAGCAATCCCGGGGCGGCTAATGCGCGGCCAGCAGGTGTGGAGGTGTGCAGGTGTGGGGGAATTACCGACGCGAACACGGAAGCGAGCCACTGCAGTCTGTAATTACCCGCAGCCTTTCTTAAAACTACAAGTGTTGTCTGTTGTCTGCTACACAAAATCAGGTTCGGTTTGATTTTGCTCGATTTTAAGTTTGGTTTCATATCCTCTCTCTCTCTCTCTCTCTCTCTCTCTCTCTCTCTCTCTCTCTCTCTCTCTCTCTCTCTCTCTCTCTCTCTCTCTCTCTCTCTCTCTCTCTCTCTCTCTCTCTCTCTCTCTCTCTGGCTTTGATTTTGCTAGATTTCAAAAGTTAGGTTTCATATTCTCTCTCTGATCCTCTCTTTTTGGCCTCCTGTTTTATTTTCTCTACAGGAGCAGCACCAGGCGGGCTTCATTGTTTCTTTTGTTTTGACTTAAGCGGCTTCCTCTACTCTTTTGTTTAGATTATGCTGGAAGTTAGTTTACGCTATCTTGGGTACGGTTTTGCTTTGGGTTGGCTTGTTTACTCTGTCTGATGATCCGGCTTTTCGCTTCTTGTACTCTGCATTGAGATCCACTACGACGAGCCAGCGATTCACATGCCTTATGGATGACAAACCAGATTCTACGCTCCCTTTCTTCATGTTTATGCTGCACCTCAATTCCTTCACCTTCATTCTCCTCTCCCATCGCTTTCACTTTTTTTTTTTCAGGCGTCTCAGGTGTTTGGGGGACTTTGAACAGGCAACGTATAGTGTCCGCACCCCTCCCTCTCTACCTGTATCGTCTTTTATACTAATAATCGTAGAAATGAATTGGCTGGTGCTCTGATTTCACTTCATGAGTAATTGGATGATGAATCTTGGCAGTTTAATGTGATCTACGGTGTAACTGCATGCTCGACTAGGCAAGTTGTTAAATTGTTGGCCTAGCTTATTATGAATTATGGGTTCCTGTGATCAATCTTAGCAATAAACAACCGTCCAATATTGTTGTCTTGGGGCTGAGCAATACTAGGAAATTGACTGTTGCAGGAAACTATGAATAATGTGTTCTAGTTCATCAAGTAATCATTCTGTTGTCAGCTTTTTTTGTTTCATCAAGTGAACAAAATATTTCTTTCTACCTCCACCCGAAATTGACCTCTCATCTGGCCTCTTGTTATTTCTTTCCTTTGTTGGATGAGCGGTTAGCGGGCTTTTTTGTTGCTGTTTTGTTTTGTTTTATTACCCCTGAGCTGCCTCCCTTGTGTATATATATAAAAAAAAACTCATTGCAATTGCTGTATCTCATATTTACTGCAAATAGTTCCTTATACCACCTTATCGATTCCTTGTATTTATGCCACCAGCTTGATAAGTTTGATATTATCCGCTGAGTTATGCAAATTACTTCTTTTTTTGTCACGGTAAGTTACAGCTTCATTCCCTGGGCACCTGCCAGCACGATATACCTGCACAACGCCTTTCCGCATTGCACTTCATCACCCTGGGCAATGCAGTCTTTCGGTGTCTTAATCTAGCATACAAATCCCTCTGAAAAGTTAATCCGGGTGATCTTATTCTCGTTTGCGTCTGATAACTGCAAATGAAGGAGAAAAGGGAAGGGAAAGAAAGGCAAAAGAAAGTAAGCAAAAAAGGGACGGAAAGGGAAGAGTAATGAAAAAATAGACTTCGGTGACATGAAATAACAGTAGAATAAATCAGTAAAAAATATAAACAATAGACACGAGTAAAAGAAAAAAAAAGAAAAGAAAAACGGAAAAAAAGATGAAGCGTGACATGAAAATGGGGAACAAAAACACATTGGCCCTTGTGGTTTTCAGTTTTTCCTTTCTAGCAAAAAATAAACGTTCTGAAGCATAACCCGCGCCGCCCTGAACTTATTTACATCGATTAATTGCGGATCAGGGAGACAAGTTCCTCTAAAAAATGGGGAGGACAAACCCGCTGGCCTCTTGAGTGTTCAGTTTTTTTTCTCTACCTCTAAAAAAACGTTCCGAAGCATAACCCGCGCTTCCCCGAACTCATTCACGTCAAATAACTGCAGATAAGGGAGACAAGTTGCTGATAAGACGGAGAACAGATCCTGCGTAGTCTAATTTGTTGGTCACACGGCGAGGAAGAGCTAGAGGGACACACACCACCACTGCGGCAGACTCACCAGCGCCATCTATTAGCAAAATCCCGCAGCACCTTCACCTTTCCCTTCCCTTGATCATCTAAGCCCCACCTCACCGCTCCTGGCTGGGCTACGAGGGGAGGAGGGGGAAACTGAGAGAAGGGAGGAAGAAATGATATATAGAGAGAAAGGAAGAGGAAAAGATAACGGGTTGGGGTAAGAGGGAAAGGAAGGAAAGGTAAGGAAAGGAAAAGGAAGGGAAGAGAAGGAAAGGGAAGAGAAGGGAAGGAAAGGTTAAGGAAGAGAAGGGAAGGAAGGATGGGGAAGGGAAGGGAAGAAAAGGGAAGGGAAGAAAAGGGAAGGGAAGAGAAGGAGAAGGAAGGGAAAGGAAGGAAATTGAGACGGGATGGGATGGGAAGGGAGGAAAAGGGAAGGGAAGGGAAGGGAAGGGAAGGGAAGGGAGGAAGGGGAGGAGGGAAAGACAGAAGCGAGAAATTGAACAAGGGAGAAAGGAAGAGATAGAGAAGGAAGAGGAAGGATGGAAGGAAGGAAATATTAATAGGAGGGGAAGGGAAACACAGGAGAAGGAGGAAGGCGGGAAGGAGAGAGGAAATGAATGTAGAAGGGACGAAAGGAAGAGAAAGGAGGAGGAGGAAACCAGGAAGGAATGATGAATGGAGGAAGGAAGAAAGAGAGAGAGGAGGAGAAGGAAACCCAGACTGGAGGCACGAATGGACTGTAGAAAGAAGTGAAAGAGACATAGAGATAACGGAAGGGAAGGAGAGAAAGAGGAAAACTGGAAAGGAGGGAAGGAAAAAGAGAAAAAAAAGTAAAAGGTGGAAAGGAATAAGGAAAGGAGGGAAGGGAAGATAAAAAGAAAGAGAGGGAGAAAGGGAGGAATGGGAATAGGCAATAGGGAGAGAGAGAGGGAGGAAGGGAGGGGGGATGAGGAACGTGGGGAGGCGAGTAGCGATAAAATTAGGTTTATGGTCAACGATGAAGCCGCTGGGAGACACATGCCACCCTACCTGGCTATTAATCCTCCTCCTCCTCCTTCTCTTCCTCCTCCTCCTCCTCAGCCAATCTCCTCCTCGGTCTTTCTCTGACTTCTTACTCTTTTTTTTTCTTTTCCTTTTCTTTCTAATTGTAGTTACATCCTTTTCTTTACATTATTTCCCTTATTCATCTTTTTTCTTCAGTGTTCTTCTTCTCCTCTTCCTCCTCATCTTTTCTTCGTTGTTCTTCTCCTCCTCCTCCTTCTCTTTTTTCAGTGTTTTTCTCCTCCTCTTCCTCCTGTTCTTACTCCTTTTTTTCAGCCTCCTCCTATTCCTCTATTACTTTTTCTTCTTCTTCATTATTTCTCCTTTTTATCTTCTTTTTGTTTGCTCATCTTCCTCATTTTCCTGTTCTCACTCTCCCCTTTTTTCCTTGGTGTTCTCCTATTTCTCTTTCTTTTTCTTATTATTGTTCAACCATCCCCTTCTTCTATTTTTCTTCCCTTTGTTTTCTCCTTCTTATCCTTGCCCTCCTCTTATTCTGCTTCTGTTTTCTTCTTCCTCTTCTTCCATCTTCCTCTATTCCTCCTCCTCCTTCTCCTTCTTCATCACCTACACTTCGATCTCCTGTTTCTTCTTCTTTTTCTTCATTATTTCTCCTATTTATCTTCTTTCTGTTTCCTCTTCTTCTTTCTTTTCCTTGCAATCTATTTTTTTCTTCCTTTCCCTTCCTTTTTTTTATTTTTCCTCGTTTTCTTTTTACTCTTCTCTTCTTTTCCCCTCCTTTTTTTCCGCTCTATTCCGTTCCGTTCCACTCCCTTCTCTTCCATTCGTTTCCCTTCCTTCCCTTCCCCGACCTTTTCCTTCCCTACCCTTCCCTTCCCATCCCTTTCTTTCTCATCAATTCCCTTCCCTTTCCTTCCTTTCCTTTCCCTTCCCAGCCTATTCTGTTCCTTTCTTCTTCTTCCGCTTTTCTCTACTCCTTCTCCTCCTCCTTCTCCTTCGCCGCCTTCATTTCGATCTCCTTCATTCTTGACTGACAACACGAATTCAAAGGCACCTCAGCATACGTCTTGCCTCTTGATGGAAAGGTGAACCAATTGATTGAATCTGTAAGCGTTGAATAAAGACCCTCCTCTCTGAACTACCCGAGACATGTGACCCTTGATGATAATAAAGAAAAAAGATAGAGTGAGTTGTAACTGGAGGTTTACACGGAGTTATACAGATGAGTAGTGGAAGAATGAGTAGTGGAAGAATGAGATGAGTGGTGGAAGAATGAGATGAGGAGTGGAAGAATGAGATGAGTAGTGGAAGAATGAGATGACGAGTGGAAGAATGAGATGAGGAGTGGAAGAATGAGATGAGGAGTGGAAGAATGAGATGAGTAGTGGAGGAATGAGATGAGTAGTGGAAGAATGAGATGAGTAGTGGAAGAATGAGATGAGGAGTGGAAGAATGAGATGAGGAGTGGAAGAATGAGATGAGTAGTGGAAGAATGAGATGAGGAGTGGAAGAATGAGATGTGTAGTGTAAGAATGAGTTGAGTGGTGGAATAATGAGATGATGATTGGAAGATTGAGATGAGTTGTGGAAGTATGAAATGAATAGTGTAAGAATGAGATGAGTAGTGGAAGAATGAGATGAGGAGTGGAAGAATGAGATGAGTAGTGGAAGAATGAAATGAATAGTGGAAGAATGAGATGAGTAGTGGAAGAATGAGATGAGGAGTGGAAGAATGAGATGAGGAGTGGAAGAATGAGATGAGGAGTGGAAGAATGAGATGAGTAGTGGAAGAATGAGATGAGTAGTGGAAGAATGAGATGAGTAGTGGAAGAATGAGATGAGTAGTGGAAGAATGAGATGAGTGGTGGAAGAATGAGATGAGTAGTGGAAGAATGAGATGAGGAGTGGAAGAATGAGATGAGGAGTGGAAGAATGAGATGAGGAGTGGAAGAATGAGATGAGTAGTGGAGGAATGAGATGAGTAGTGGAAGAATGAGATGAGTAGTGGAAGAATGAGATGAGGAGTGGAAGAATGAGATGAGGAGTGGAAGAATGAGATGAGTGGTGGAAGAATGAGATGAGTGGTGGAAGAATGAGATGAGTAGTGGAAGAATGAGATGAGGAGTGGAAGAATGAGATGAGGAGTGGAAGAATGAGATTAGGAGTGGAAGAATGAGATGAGGTGGAAGAATGAGATGAGGTGGAAGAATGAGATGAGTAGTGGAAGAATGAGATGAGTAGTGGAAGAATGAGATGAGGAGTGGAAGAATGAGATGAGGAGTGGAAGAATGAGATGAGGAGTGGAAGAATGAGATGAGTAGTGGAAGAATGAGATGAGGAGTGGAAGAATGAGATGAGGAGTGGAAGAATGAGATGAGTAGTGGAAGAATGAGATGAGTAGTGGAAGAATGAGATGAGGAGTGGAAGAATGAGATGAGGAGTGGAAGAATGAGATGAGTAGTGGAAGAATGAGATGAGGAGTGGAAGAATGAGATGAGTAGTGGAAGAATGAGATGAGGAGTGGAAGAATGAGATGAGTAGTGGAAGAATGAGATGAGTAGTGGAAGAATGAGATGAGGAGTGGAAGAATGAGATGAGTAGTGGAAGAATGAGATGAGGAGTGGAAGAATGAGATGAGTAGTGGAAGAATGAGATGAGGAGTGGAAGAATGAGATGAGGAGTGGAAGAATGAGATGAGTAGTGGAAGAATGAGATGAGTAGTGGAAGAATGAGATGAGTAGTGGAAGAATGAGATGAGTAGTGGAAGAATGAGATGAGGAGTGGAAGAATGAGATGAGGAGTGGAAGAATGAGATGAGGAGTGGAAGAATGAGATGAGTAGTGGAAGAATGAGATGAGTAGTGGAAGAATGAGATGAGTAGTGGAAGAATGAGATGAGGAGTGGAAGAATGAGATGAGTAGTGGAAGAATGAGATGAGTAGTGGAAGAATGAAATGAATAGTGGAAGAATGAGATGAGTAGTGGAAGAATGAAATGAATAGTGGAAGAATGAGATGAGTAGTGGAAGAATGAGATGAGTAGTGGAGGAATCAGAAATGAATAAAGGGCTTTTTTTTTCCCTATATGTTGACTTCTCGTTGTATACAGACTTTCCCTCGTCCTGCAACACCCTACATATTAAGTCACTTGCAATATATATATAAAAAAAAACTATATCCCATCACTTGTCCTAATCCACAAATCTTTACTAATTGACTCTCTGCCCCCGTAATCGTTGTATAGATTTTATAAGTTCTGCCTATGACGTCGGTAGGCTGTCTTGGCGAGGCGTGATGGTCGGCCCCAACCTGTTGTGGAGCAAGGGAGTGCTTATTGTGGCGCCGTCTTGCTAGGCTCATGCTATCCCCCGGAGCTCATTTTTTACCTTCTTCATTTCTTCCTCCTTCAGCTTTTTCTTGCTCTTCCTCCATCCCCTTTTCCTCTTTTTTCCTTCTTCGTTTTTTTTTTTTTTTTTTAATCTTGTACGTCTTCCACCACCTTCTCCTTCTCCGTTTCATTTAAGAGAGAGAATCTAGAGTCCGGGTTGATAATTGATCTTCAGGAGAGTATGTGGGTAGTCTTAGGCCACTCGGCGGTGACTGAAAAATCCTAGCTTGTGGCGGCGGGCGGGACGCTAACCACTCAGCCATCGCCTCCATAGCAACATCAAAACCAGACAATCTAAGCCATGATATTTAAACCCTGAGCCCTGTGCATGATTGCCTCTGATTCTGCACCATTTGACCGCCACCTCTGACCTTTTTGTTTTGTTCTTTTTTAAACGCAGATTACAGAAAAAAAGTGATTGACCTTGTGACCTTCAGGAAGAGTGGCTATCTGGGGGGCTTTCGGTGAGGTTTTTGGGGCATGATCATAAATCTTGACCCCTGATTTGTGACCCTCTGACCTTCAATTACCAGAGTCACTTCCGGGGATGATTTGGAGAGGGCGAGTGAGGGGGAGAGAGGGAACTGATGGGAAAGGAAGGGAGGGAAAGGGAATGAAAGGGAAAGGCTGGGAAGGGATGGGAAGGGAAGAGAAGGAAAGGGAAAGGAAGGAAATGGAAGGAAATTGATGGGAAAGGAAAGGATGAGAAGGGAAGGGTAGGGAAGGGAAGGGAAGGAAAAGGTTGGGGAAGGGAAGGAAGGGAAAGAAATGGAAGTTAAATAAATGGAACGGAACGGAATGGAAAGGAAAAGATGAGAGGAGTAAAAAGGAAACGAGGAAAAACAAAAAAAAGGAAGGAAAAGGAAGAAAAAAATAGACTTCAGAAACATGAAATAACTATAAAACAAATTATTAAAAAACAAACAAATAAAAACACATAAAACAATAGAAAAGCCGGCAAAAAGGTGAACAGGTGTGGCAGAGAGACTCACGTGAGGGGGGTGGGTGGGAAGGAGGGAGCGGCGCCTTTCAAATATTTAA